>NC_141032.1:1182500-1232500 GCF_052040795.2 Danio rerio
CATCAGAATTTGCACTCTTTACACCCATCTTAAAGGGACAGTTCACACAAAAATTAAAATGTACGCACTATTTACTCTCAAGTGGTTCTTAGGCTTTGTTTTCTTTAATTCCGTTGAACACTCAACACTAAAGGAGAGATTTAGAAGAAAGCTGAATCCCTGCAACCATAACAAGAAAAAAATATACTATGGAAGTCAATGGTTACAGGTTTCCGGCATTTTTCAAAATATCTTCTTTTGTGTTTTAACAGACGAAAGAGACTCGAACAGGATTAAAAAGCACTTGAGGGAGAGTAAATGATGACTGTGCTTGGGATTTTGTGTGCACTGTCCCTTTAAGACTCCTGATGTTTGAGCTGGTGTTCACCTTGAGCAGTCGGTCCACATCAGTCTTGTTGACGGCGTCTCCGAGCTCCTGTGTGAGACGCGTCTGGATCACATTTCTCCTGACGCGATAATTCTTCATGAAGATCTCGAACAGAATCTGCCGGAGCTACAGACACACACACACACACACACACACACAGATACATGCACACATACACACACAGATATACACAAAGACAAAGAGATACATACACACAGATGCGCACACACACAAAGATACACATGCATGCACGCACACACACAGACAGACAGACAGACAGACATAGAGATGCACATACAGACACAAACACAACACAGAGACATACACACACACACTGGATTAACTGCAAACATTTAACATAAACACAGTAAAATAATCATTTTGATAAGACTGCCACCTTGTCAAAGGTTTCTCCGCTTTCCCACAAGCCAAACACCTTCTGCTCGTCTGCGGCAGCGCTGCTCTGAGGAGGAAACTACACACACACACACACACACACACACACTTATCAATACGATGATGTGTTGTGTTGGACAGCAAAGACTTTATTCACTCTTCTTACCTTTTTTTTTAATAAATCTGTCAGCTTTACATTATAATCCCACTTTCAAAATGTTGTTTTAATTTCACCGCCAAATTGTTTTTGCAGCCGCAGACATTTTCTTTCTTTAAAGGCACAGCGTGTCATTTTCTGTGCAGACTTTAATCTCAGTATGACGACGCATGTTGAACTAAATGGAATATTGAGTAGGGGCGGGGTTTTATTTCTAAACTCCTCCCCTTCATGTTTAACTCACAAAAAAGTAGCAACAGGAGGGGGCGTGGCCAAACATGTTTCAACCAATCAGAGTCATCAGAAAAGGACTGCCAATCCAGAGCTGAAGCAGATGAGCAGATTATAGATTGTTTATTATTATTATACAGATACATTAAATTGATTATAGACTGAAGGCTGGAAGGGCATCTGCTGTGTAAAACATATGCAGGAATAGTTAGCGGTTCATTCCACTGTGGCGACCCCTGATAAATAAAAAGACTAAGCCGAAGGAAAAAATAAATGAATATAGATTACAGTATTTCTGTTCATCTTTTTTGAGTGAAAGTCCACCAATGTGTGCTGGCAATATAATAACACAGTAAATGTTATATGGTTTTAAAAACGCCTCCACATCAAGCACTTTCTGACAGCTGACCGATGACAAATAAACATGCATATAAGCAGTCTCAGAAACCAGTCTGGAGTAATCAGCAGTGGGGTTTACATCCATTAATAGCAGATACACGCACACACACACATATATACACACACACACTCTTAATCCAGTAATCCTGAATGAACAAAAGGGCAGAGCACATCCTAAAAACACACACATTACTCTAATGAGCACAACAGACATGGACATTAATGGATTTAAGTCAATTATAGACACGCAGACACACAAGTGGAGTACAAAGAAGAACTCAGATATTTCAACTAATACCTGAAAGAACTGCTCTGCTATTAAGGTGATGGAAATATTTCATTTTAAGTATCATCAAGCATGCTTTATATTTATTTGCACCCAATTGTATTGTTTATTTTTTCAGCTAAAATTTGGTAAAATAAAAAACACTAAATATAATAAATTAAAATGTAAAAATTATACATTTTGAATATTAAAAAAAATTAATTAATTAAATTATTTAATTAATTAAAATTACATTTAAAATAAGTAAATGAAAATATTACCAATATAAAACTGACAGCATCATCTTTACTAAAATATTTAATATAAAGATCTGAAAATAATGGTCTAATACTAATAACTAATAAACAATCAATAATTTTTCCAAACTGTTCATAACACTGGTCAAGTAAAAAAAAATAAAAATAAATAATAATTAAAAAAAAAAAAAAAAAAAAAAAATATATATATATATATATATATATATATATATATATATATATATATATATATATATATATATATATATTTTTTTTTTTTTTTTTACTTCTGTTGGTCAGATATTTCAATATTATTTGCTCTGAACTGTGAAAAAAAATTAAATAATTTATTAAACCTTTTTATTTATTCATGTATTTGGAAAAAAAAAATTACTGATTTATTACTTATTCATCAACCAATCAGAATAAAGCATTAATAAACAATTAAAATGTAAAAATTATTGCTCACTGTTAACAAGTGTTTTTTTTTAAGTAACTTACAAATGCTTTATTCTGATTGGTTGATAAATAAGTAATAAATCAGTAATTTGCTTGTTAACAGTGAGCAATCATTTTTACATTTTAATTGTTTATTAAGTTTAAAGCTGTTGTAAAGCACTTTGGTCAGTATTATGGCAGCTTTAAATGTGCTGTATAAACAAAGTAAACTAAATTATAAATAAAGTAAATATTCCAAAACCATAGTATAAATGGTGATCATTTCTCATAATATTAATGCTTTTTAAAAAATAACGAGTATATATATATATATATATATTGACTGAAACTATATTTCTAATAGAGCTGAGCAAAGATTTTAATCGCAATTAATCGCATCCAAAATAAATGTTTTTGCCATAAGATATGCATGTGTGTGTTTGTATTTTATATAAGCAATATCATACATGTAGCAGCGCGATATGGCTGTGTATTGGCACATGTGGGAGGCATGTTACTTGAGTGATATTGCTTTTATACAACAGTTCGTCAGCATAATCGTGTATTCAAAAAAGAAAATAAAACTTGGAGAGTCTCAAAAACCTTTTTGTAAGAGGAACTACTTTCTTCCGCCGTTCATTCACATCTGCAGCTGACCACAAAACAGCAGAAACCGCTGCTCATTCACCAACGTCACTGTAGAGCTAGTGTTTGAATGATTCTCTAGCGTAATGTCTAAAGTGAAGACAAAACAGCTGATTTTGCTCAAATTTTAAGATTATGAGGCTGAACAGCATGAAATGCCATCAGTCTACAGAGATTTCCCAGTATTTCTCTGCTGCAATCAGGAGATCACAATAATTTACCCTGAAAATGCCAAAGCAAACACTTAAAATAAGCACTATCCTTATAAATAAACTGCAGAGTAACAATCTAAACAACTACATTCTCGCCTAAAAAAGCCTCAAAAGTACATGATGTTGTCCAACAACTGCAATATTAGTGAAGAGGCTGTATGAGTGCTGTTATTGCAGAATATCACACGGCTATCAGCCAATCAGATTCAAGAACCAGACAGAACTGTTGTATGTAAATGTGATTAATCTTTGTCCGGCACTAATTTCTAAGTAGTTCAATAAAAACACACACTGCAGTACTTACAGGCACGAGGATCTGCTTGCAGTGGCTGTGCAGGATGGTGTCCTGCAGCATGCGGTCCGTCACGTGTCCGTACGCCGCGTGGCCACTTGGTAAACTAGCCAGATGCAGGTTAAACAGCCGCTTGACTTCGCTCAGGCACAGAACGTAATGCTTTCTGAAGGTGTTTTTCACAAAGTCCTGCAGCTCCGGCGTGAAGGCCTGTCCATGTCCGTTGTGCGGATCGGACGTTGGAGAGCTGGCCGCAGGGTAACCGTTGACAGAGCCGTTGGTGAGCGGTGCACCCGTGTCCATCGGCTCCTCAGAGTCGCTCACCGGCTCCTGCTTCACTGTGACCGAAGCACCAGAAGGTCCCTGGGAGCCCGAAAGTCCTGAAGCCTTCAACCGGTAAGCGTCGAGCTCTCGCTGCAGGATGGAGTGCTTCTCCTGAGCGTTTTCTTGAGCCGCTTTCAGACGCTGGTCTCCACTGAAGTGAACCGGCTCTGGAGAACAACAAACAACACGCAACATGAGCAATACACAAAGGAAATTCAAGTTTGGAACTTTGCTAGATGATATATCAGTATCTTAGGCTGCATTTACACTGAGATCTCGATAGTCTGATTTCTGTGACTCGCGCTTACAGTACGTCAACTTTTAAAGGGGAGCTATTATGCAAAAAATCTGTTTTATAAGATGTTTAAACCCAGTTGTGTGTCAGCAGCGAAGCAGAAGAAAAATGAATGAATGAGTGTTTCCAGCTCCACACTTCTGAACTGTTGTGCATGCATTTAACACACATATACTGCATGCAGGTCAAAGATCGGCACATACCTATCTGCACATCCTTTTTATGCACAAAGTCGTCTTTGGAGAAGTTGAACACTTTTTCCAACCTGCAACACAGCATTTATTTAGAAACACTGGAAGATGGTAGTAAATCTGAGTTCACAGTAAGACCAAATTAATGAACAATGACGTTTGTATTGGCTGTTATTGTTCTTATTTGGCTTTGGATAACAATGTGACAATAAATGAAACTCATCCTAATGTTTTTTTAAATTTGTATTTTTCTGCTCTCTGATGTCTTTTATTCTCAGTCTCGGCTAAATGAGTAAATGTAAATGTATAAAGTGCACTTTTTTTGTTCCTGTGCATTGAGGGAGAGTAAGCCATGGGATCGACTTTAGGGACGCACCAAATTTTTGTCTGGCAAAAATTATTGGCTAAAAACGGTTCAACAGAATAAGTATAATGATATAAAAAATAAATAAATAAATAAATAAATAAGGAAAAAAAAATGGGCATCAGCAGATTAAATAAATAAATATTTTATAATAATAAGTAAATATATAAAATTGCAATCAATTTTGGCCTAAAAAAAAAAAGAAAAAAAAACTATTAATTAAAATAAAATATCATAAAGTTATTAATTATAATTTTTTTAATTATAAATTGGGGATTTTTTTTATTGGTATCAGCAGGTTAAATAAATAGATAAATATTGCATAATAAAAAAAAAAATTGGAAATCGAAATTAAGCAAAAAAAAATATTATAATAACTTTTAAAATTAGCTGGGGAATTTTTGTTTTTTAATTGGTATCGTCAGGTTAAATCAGTAAATCGTATATAATAATACATAAATAAAATAAAAAATTATTTGGAAATAGAAAGTTAATTATTATTATTTTTTAAATAAAAATAAAGAATAAATTGGGCTGAAAAAAAAGTATTGGCAGTTTAAACATATGAAAAAATAAGTAATTTATAATAATAAATAAATAAAATAAAAAATTAGCCCAAATAATTATAATAAAAAAATAAATAAATTGGGGGAAAAAATAAATCAGTATTGGCAGGTTAAAGAAATAAAAAAATATATAATAATAAATAAAATTAAATATTATTAAGAAGTTTAAATTAGCCAAGAATTATAATATAATAATTTAAAAATAAAACAAAATTGGAAGGGAAATAAATTTTAAAAACTGGTATCGGCAGGTTAAATAAATAAATAAATAAATTATAATAATAAATAAATTTGTAAAATCTAAAAATAAAAACTATTTGTGCATTTTTTCATACAAAATTATATTATTTAATAAATTAATAAATAATTAATAAAACAAACTTTCAGTGTCTGTTTTTGGCCAATTGCATCCAGAATTTTTTGTTTTCGGCCCAGACTTTTCTTTTGGGTGCATCCCTAAAATTTTATATCTTTAAATCTTTTGAAAAAGCAGGTTTGCATGTAATTTCTGCCTACTTGGACTGAATGCCCGTCCAGAGCATGTGTTGTCTCTGAGCCACGTCTGGATGCTTCTTGACAAAATCCTGATCTGTGGGCAGCAGAAACTCCCAGCCTCGATTCAACCGAGGAACAGACATCTGCTCCAGGAAGTCCTTCACATCTTCTGGAGGAAGCTGAGGTCACATGACACACAATCGAACCAATCAAATGAATGAAAACATGGTAAAGTCTAGAAGCGATACGGCTGTAGATAATATAGGATGATTGTTGTTGTTACTATATGGTACTGTGAGGGCTGGTGTTAACAAAAACTTAGTTTAACGGGTAATTTGATAAATAATATGAATAATACTCTGTATAATAAGTGTTTTTATATTATTGGTAGGGTTGGAGTAGGGGCGGATGTTAATAAAATACAATTTAATGGTTAACTTAAATAACTGACTTTATGGAGTTAAAGCATTATTATGTATACAGGTCTAGATCTGACTTCATATAGTAAATCATAATATTGTTTTCTTATAGCACCACCTTCTGTTATACTCAAGTATGCACTATAATTCAACACAAACCTTTATAATGGCGGCGACCTCTTTTCTCATCAGGGTTCGCTCTATAGTGAATCTCCACATCTGAGACAAGGAGAAACAAATGCATTTTAAAAATCTGCAATAATTTAAAAAAAAGCAACTCCAAAAACACAGCATGCATTGTCACTGCATATCTTCATTTCTTTCTTTGCTTTAAAGCACTTTCACACAACTTTCGGTTGATCCAAAGTCCTGTACAATCAAAAAACACCAGGTAAAACAAAGCAAAAACAGATAAAAAAAACACACAAAACAGAAAAAAAGCAGCTTATATATTATATACATACAAACCTGCCACTCTATTAGGTACACCTGTCTAACTGCTTGTTAACGCACTTTTCTAATCAGCCAATCACATGGCAGCAGCTCAATGAAGTAAGGCATGTAGACATGATCAAGATAATCTGCTGCAGTTCAGAGCGAGCATCAGAATGAGGAAGAAAGGGGATTTAAGAGATTTTGAACGTGGCATGGTTGTTGCTGCCAGACGGGCTGCTCTGAGTATTTCAGAAACTGCTGATCTACTGGGATTTTCACGCACAACCATCTCTAGGGTTTACAGAGAATGCTCCGACAAAGAGGAAATATCCAGCGAGCGGCAGTTCTGTGGGCGCAAATGCCTTGTTGATGAGGCCAGAGGAGAATGGCCAGACTGGTTCAGCTGATAGAAAGACAACAGTAACTCAAATAAGCACTCGATACAACCGAGCTCTGCAGAAAAGCATCTCTGAACACACAACACGTCCAACCTTGAGGCGGATGGGCTACAGCAGCAGAAGAGCACACCGGGTGCCGCTCCTGTCAGCTAAGAACAGGAAACTGAGGCTACAATTCACACAGACTCACCAAAACTGGACAATAGAAGATTGGAGAAACGTTGCTGCTCTGATGAGTCTCCATTTCTGCTCACACATTCAGATGCTCGGCTCACAATTTGGCCTCAACAACATGAAAGCATGGATCATCCTGCCTTGTATCAGCGGTTCAGGCTGGTGGTGGTGGTGTAATGGTGTGGGGGAGATTTTCTTTGGGTCCATTAGTACCAATTGAGCATCAACGCCACAGCCTACCTGAGTATTGCTGCTGACCATGTCCATCCCTTTATGAGCACAGTGTCTCCATCTTCTGATGGCTACTTCCAGCAGGATAACGCAGCATGTCATAAAGCTCAATCATCTCAGACTGGTTTCTTGAACATGACGATGAGTTCACTGTACTCAAATGGCCTCCACAGTCACCAGAGCTCAATCCAATAGAGCAGCTTTGGGATGTGGTGGAACGGGAGATTGGCATCATGGATGTGCAGCCGACAAATCTGCAGCAACTGTGTGATGCTATCATGGAGCAAAATCTCTGAGGAATATTTCCAGTAGCTTGTTGAATCTCTGCCATGAAGGATTAAGACAGTTCTGAAGGCAAAATGAGGCCCACGCCGGTACTAGTAAGGTGTACCTAATAAAGTGTATATATACACAAATACATGCACATTCTTATACTTCAGAGTGAAATAAAGCTCACCACAAAGTCTCGACCGCGGCAGAGCACTTCAGCAGGAACACCACTGTGTGAACTACACGTGTTCTTGGGATACAGAACATCACTAAAAAGATCATTCAAATATATAATCACTGTTTGTTTGGATAAATCAGTATAACATCATAAATAAATCCAGAATACTAAAAATGACATTAAAAAATATCATTATAAAAAAATACATATTGCAAGAAATTAAATCAGATGTTTATAAATAAGTTTGACCTATTTACTTGGATTAATAAAATTTAATTCACCCCACAAAATGCATTCCAGACAGACTCTGAGTGGGGGGAAAAAACACAAGGTCCTATATAGTGTAAAAGGCTGACCTCTTGACGACCCAGTTTCCCTGCACCAGCAGCGCCACCTGCTGAATGCACCTCAGTACTGCAGTGGAGTCTGTTCCTGACGCCAGCAGACCCATCAGATTGGCAAACGGCATTACCTTCACTGAGACACAAACAAAAATACTCAAGCTGACACAGATGCTGGGGGAAAAATAACTTGTAATAATAGAAATTTATCAGATGTTTAGGACAAAAATCCTTTTAACAAGGAAAAGAGTTTTCATGGCGTCTAGTTAGGACCGTGTGTTAGGTGTATAATGCTGCACTACCTTCATAAACCCATATCACATTATCCTTTTATTTCACTAAATCATACAGACATGAAAATACAGCAGTGTAAACTAACCGTTCTTCATCAGCGTCTTGACCTGATCTCCCAGAGGAAGAGTGCGCAGCTGAGCCATGGACAGCACATTACTGGGACCCACAGGTTTAACACTACAAAACACAACACACACACACATTCAGGCATAAAACACACACACACACACACACAGCATCACGCAAACACACGCTTAATCTACTTACACTTTTTCTTCAGCCAGCGGAGGCATGAGCATGGACAGATATTCACTGCAGAGAGAGAAAACAAACATCAGATCAACAACAAACAACAAAACATTAGATATAATACATGCAATATATACATATACGGTTTCAGAAATAATATCGCAGTGTGATCATTGTTGAGTCTGAATTATCATTCATTCGCATGTGATTTCGAGGCTTTTAACTTTATTATATAAATAATTATTATAAATAATTTATCATTTGCATGTGTTTTTGAGTACTAGCAAAGTATTTTACTGAAATGTTCAATTTTTTTAATATCGTGCAGTCCCAATGCTCACTATACGAGAAACTATGGATGCAGTAAAAGCAGGGTTGCCAGTTTTTTTTTTTACAACAAAGGTAGCCTAATGGCCAATCAAAACTAGCCCAATTACTAAACTAAAAATATGCAATTACCATACTCGTAAATAAAGATTTTACATGACCAAAGGCATTATACAGGTTCTGTCCATTTAATTCATTTGACGGAGTTAAAAAAAATCTATGGAAAAAAACAACCCGTGTACACAGATCAAATGTAGCCCACACAACAATAACCCAGAAGACTCCTCCTCTTTTTAAAGCAACACTATCGTCAGTAGACACGCCCCTTTCTGCTGATTGGCTGCACGTGTGTTTTGTCACTCAGTCTGACATTATGGTCAAAAGCTGATTTGATATGCTTTTGATTGTAAAATGTTTATCATATACAACAAAAAATATTACTTAATGCACTTTAAATGGCTTCCTTTTAACACAGATACATTTTAATAAATATATTTTAATACTAATGTATTAGTTGTAGAGTAATTTTTAAGCTTAGGCATCAAAACAAATGCCTATTACCCAATAGGCTCCTCCCCTTTTAGTATTTTCGTTCATAGACACACCTCTTACAGATGATTGGCTGCATGTGTTTGGTCACTCAATGACATTTTTGGTCAAAAACTTAGTGCATTTTTAATAGAGAGACATTTTGAATACTAATCTACTATTAGTAGAGTAATATTTCATATAGCAGAAGTATATATTGAATTAAATTATATTGATATTTGATAGCATCAAAACAAACACGACCATAACCAAATGGTCCCCTCCCCTTTTAAATATCTCCACTATCATCAGACACGCCCCTTACTGCTGATTGGCTGCAAGTGTTGTCACTCAATATGACATTTTTGGTCAAAAGCTTTAAAATATTGCTTGACGCACTTTATATAGACTCCTGCAGAGTTCATGATGTGTAATAGGAGCATGCACTGACCGTGGTGTTTTGACCAGCTCTGTGTTTTCGGTGGTGTCCATGGCCTGACAGTACAGATACTGGCGCTCGTGTTCAGACCGGCTGTCCTGCAGAAACAACAGACACACACTGCATTATTATAGCGAGCCATTGTAACATATGCTGTATTGTTGGGCCAAAACTTCCGCTTTCATTCCCTTCCAATAACTTTTAGCCGTTAAAAACAGCTCGCCTTGCTGCAAACTGATCATTTCTTGTTGTATTATTCTACTTTTTATGCATAATAATGAACACGCTTGTTTATAGAGCGAGTAGTTTGACTATTTTCTGGCATTTATTATTAATTTCTGCAATAGGCAACTGAATTTGAAGCTCAGCATTGGCATAGTGTACAAGTGCACAGTGTATAGAGAGCAATTTTGAACAGCTTGAGATTAGTGTGTAAGTGCATGACTTTAACCTTTATGGCATGGTAATGGAGATGAACCCAGGGCTCCTCGGCCTGTTTCTTCTGCAGGAACTCGTAGGACTGGATGCGCCGCTGACGGGCCTGCTCAGACTCGGGTCTGGAAAACCTCACCTAGGTGAAGGAAAGGCAAACAGTGAGAAATACAAGCGCATAAAAACAAAATGCACAGAGGGTGAACGTGACTCAGCAATGAGTTTCTCTGGTCTTACAGTGATCTGTTTAACATCATCTTCTGCTTCATCCTGTGAAGAGTCTCCAGCTGCAAATAAACATTCATTAGTTAATAGCAAGAACAAACAATAAAATAATAAATATTAACAACCAATTTTGCTACTATTACTTTAAATAATAATAATAATAATAAACAAAAAACTAATTTATTTATACATAATAAAATAATAAATATTTAATAAAAAACAGTTTTGCTATATTTTGTATTTTTGCTATTATGATTATTTTATTATTTATTAATTTATCATAAGTTTTTGCTTTTTATAATAATACTAATAATAGCGAATTTGTTTGTGGGTGTTATTTATTAAATATTTATTATTTTATTATTTATTATTAGCTATCTGTTATAGATTATTATTTTATTAGTAGTAGTAGTAGCAAATTTAATTGTGGTTGTTATTAATTATTTATTTTTTATTATTGGTTATTTGTTGTTGTTGTTGTTGTTTAGCATAATAATAATAATAACAATAACAATAATGATAATATGAAATAACTAATAATATAATAATAAATAATAAAATAATTTATAAAATATTGAATAATAAATAAATATACAATATTACAACTACTTGTAATAATAATAATAATAATAAATAATAATAAAAAACAAATAACTAATAATAAATAAAATAATGAATATTTAATAGATAACAACAAACAAATTTGCTACTATTACTTAATATTATAAACAACAAACAAATAACTAATAATAAAATAATAAATAAATAACAAAAACAAAGAAATGTGCTATTATTACTTATAATAATAATAATAATAATAATAATAATAATAATAATAATGCTTTAAATATATTGGTCATAATTCTAAAATAAATAAATAAATAAATAAATGTACAAATACACAAAACTAAAGTTAAATGTTGCAAAAAAAATAAAAATGTTTTTAAAAAACATTATCTTCTATTAATATATACCAGCACACAATATAATGTATGCACGTATACTGAACATATCTTAAAAAGTGCATTTTAAAACTTTTAACAAATGTGTGTAATGTATGCATGTCTACAAAACGTACACTGAAAAAATAAATAACTGTAATATATATGCAATATAGATTTTATCTTAATACTTATGACATGTACACTCATGCAAGTTTACGCTTTTCACTTGATTACAATATAATTTTAAAATCATTAAATAATTTTCTTCACAGCCTAAACAACAGCAGTAACTTATGTTGAAGATTTCTAACAACTCGGCGTAGACTTATCATGCATGCTCTGAACAACACTGATAACAATAACCAGATTTTAATGTGCAATCATTAAAATCAACCAAGAAAGTGACCCAAAAACATCCTCCCACCTTCATTGGCAGCTTCTCGTTCTCGATGTTTCGTATCTGCTTTATCCAGATAGGTGAAGCTGGGTCTCATCTGGAGGATTCCCTGCAGTGGAGTCAGATGGAGCTCTCCTGATTACCGACAAAACAAGAAGCAATTATAATATGAAAAACAATCATATTAAAGAGAACCTATAATGCAAAATCACTTTTATAAGGAGTTTAAACACATTTGTGTCAGCAATGTGTGAATATATTGAGGGTCTAATGGTAAACATGAATTGTATTGCTTATAATCAGACTTGATGAAAACAGTCTGCAGAAACACTTGGATTGAAATTCTCCTTTTGTCTGTGTCATCAGAGGGGGAAAGCCCCGCCCACTAGAGCCCATATCTCACTCATTAGCATAAACGGCAGCCCTGAGTGAGAAGCAGCCGTCTGTCCATTAGCCATTAGAGTGTGCTGAAGATAATGTCAGCATAGACTAAGAGGATTATAGATGTAGAGTTTTAGATGAACAGCGACAGAAGCGACATAGACTGACTGAAGCATGAAGCAACATGCAGACCTGACTCAGCTTTTGTAGCTCCACCCTCTTTTGAAAAGAGCCCAATCTCATTTGAATTTAAAGTGACAGTCACCAAAACGCCACAGTTATAATCAGAGTTAGAAAGCAATATTTGTGTGATGGTTTAAGCTGAAGCTTAATGACAGACACTCTAGAGACACCAGAGACATTTTACATCTTGTAAAAGAGGGGCAGAATAGGTCTGCTTTAAACCCCTGTTAAATATTAGATATTATTTAATGCAATTTAATATTTACAAATGAGGATGTGTTCAGTTTCTTGGGAAGTGGTCCAAGATCTCTGCAATAAAATATTATTTAAATACTGCAGGATTGTGTAGTTTGCATGTGACTTACCTTTGTGAAACACAGCCGCGGCGTAGCGAGACGTGTTCGTGGTCGCCTGGATCGATGAGAACGTTTGCTTGTCCATCATTTTCCTACGAGCAGAACACAAATATGAAATTCACCAACACTAAAAGTCTGTAAACATCAGAACCTGTATTCACTAAACACTTTCTCTTAGCACCGAGAGCTCTAATACACAGCAGTGAATAAGCTTTCTCTTAAAAGCTGCTGACATGAACTTTTAGTGAGGATTCTGGGCTGGTTGCTATGGGTGATGCCATCATGCACATTAACTATGCACACAGTGATTGGCTGATGGGGAAGGGGAGGGGTCTCTTTCTGATATTTATTGATGAAAACTGTCGAGCATGATATTTTGTTGTCATATCCACATAAAGGTTAAAAAGTGAAAATATCACCACATTCAAATTAAACCAACTGCATTTTAAAATGCAAGTTACATGAAAAATTACATTTTAAAAAGTGTGACCTTTGCTTTTAACCATTTTAGATAATAAATACCTTCAAGTTAACAGGTTTATGTATTTCTATAGAAAATAATTAAGCAAATATACAAGTATTTCTACAAAATGAACATATAAAAATTAGTATTTAAAGAACATGTATTTGATTAAACATCTTTAATTAATTGTTTGTGTATTTTTAAATATACGTATCAACGTATATTTGAAAACATATTTCTTAGCATACGGGAATATCTCCACGAATAAGGCGATCACTTATTATATGCTCATTGTGGTCATACGTTTTTAAAATGCTCTCTCTCTCCAGTGAAGATTGCTAAAAACAGGCGTTTAGGATGGTTTGTGTTTTGCTCTTAGTGATTCAACAGTTTCTACGCTACTGCTAATGATTTATCAGCTAGCTTTAGAGCACATTAAAGTTTAAAAATAAAAGTAGCGCAAGAATCCAGTGCTAGTTTGTGTTGAAAATGCTGGAAAACTGACTACGATTGCTTAATTGACTGATTACACGAGCTGGATTCAGATGCGGTAGGAGCACACTGAGGACACCTGCTGGTTACAAGAGATACTGCATATTTAAAAGCATCATTAAAAATAAACTACTATCGTTCATCTGTGTGGACACAAATAGATCTATCCGTATATTTATCGTTATCATGCTTGGTGTGAACAGGTCTTTAAAGTGATTCTGCTGTAAAAAACTATTATTTCCTGTTCTTCTAAATCTGTGAAATAGGAGCTACATTTAGCATTTAGGATGCTTTGTGAAAGGTTGCTCACGTAATATAGATGTTGAAGTCCTTGGAGGACAACAAAATGCTGAATTCCAGAGGAACTGGCGCATTTTTAAATCTTTATTTTTAAGATTTTCTCCTAAATCTTCAAGTTAGGAGCTCTTTCTCTCCAAATGTTTTGCGAATTAAGAGTTGTTATTTTAAAGAAGCAAATAAATGCTGCTCACGTTGTGTAGACGTTGGAGTCCTCGGAAGACATGCCGTCCACGTTCAGCGCGATCTGCTCTCCTTTACTGCGGCTGTAGTTTGGACTCATGGTGTCCATCGCAACCTCCAGCTCAACCTGCATACGGGAGGAAAACATGAGCTCTGTGTGCATTAATAGGAAATTTACAGTTTTGGGTGAAGTGTCCATTTAGAGTCGCTTCACAGAAATCCAGCTTACTTTCTGCTGCTTGGGTTTGATTTTGGCCCCCAAATGAGTCACATTATTGTAGCTCATAGATCCGGGACGCACGGGATACTACAAGAAAAACACATGACCAGATCATTTGAGCACAAAATCTGCATATTAGAAGCACTAAAGTCTGGAGTAATGATGCTGAAGATTCAGATAAAGGCGAGACTATAATTATTTATTCTTAATGCACAGAGATTTTGGCCTTTTTTGGTTACACTTCAGACCAGGGGTGTCCAAACTCAGTCCTGGAGGGCCAGCGTCCTGCATAGTTTGGCTCCAACTTCCTTCAACACATCTTCCTGAAAGTTTCTAGTATACCTAAAAAGAGCTTGATCAGCTGGCTCAAGTGTGTTTAATTGGGAATGAAACTAAAATATGCAGGTCACCGGCCCTCCAGGATCAAGAGTAGACACACCTGCTTTAGATTAATGGTCCATTATTTAATGCAGGGGTCAGCAATCTCGTTCCTGGAGGGCCGGTGTCCCTGCAGGGTTTAGCTCCATCTTGCCTCAACACACCTGCCTGGGTGTATCGAGTATACCTAGTAAGAGCTTGATTAGCTTGTTCAGGTGTGTTTGATTAGGGTTGGAGCTAAAATCTGCAGGACACCGGCCCTCCAGGAACAAGTTTGGTGACCACTGATTTAATGCATTTACTAACATTACATATGAATAGTCTTGTTAAGCATTTATTAATCATAGTTTAACATTTACTAATGCATTATTAAAATAAGAAATTGTGCTTGTTGACATTAACGCACAGTGAGTTACTTGAACTGGCATTATTTAACTTTAAAGATTAACTAATACAGCAATAAATGCATTACTAACTGTTTGTTCATGTTAGTACATGCATACATTAACGCACATTAACTAATGGACCGTTATTTTACTTTATAGTGTTGCTGTGTTGTTGTTTTTTTCAGTCCAATTTAAAGCATGTCCAAAATACTATTTCAAGCGTTTCTTCAATAGCACGCTGTCATATTGTGTCTGTAAATTTCAAATACAATACTTCATTTTAAAAGCCATTTCTCACTTTAGAAAACATATATAATATTATATTAGCATATAAATAATGCACTGAAAACACTTTAAAACAACGGTCTACTAGTTAATGCATTCACTAAACTGAACTAAGCACGAGTACTCTTGTACAACATTTTTAATCACAGTTTAACATTTACTAATGCATTATTAAAATCCAAATTTATGCTTGCTAACATTAATGCACAAGAAAAATAAAACCTGTAATAAATATATTGCTCACCGTTTGTTAATGTTGGCACATACATTAACTAATGAATCATTATTTTAAAGTGTTACCAAAACACTTAACGTTTAAGAAAACTTGTAATACACGATTATATATGCAGTTCGTAATGTAATCAATCAACTGTGGAAGTTTGGTGATAGATATTACCCTATTCACCACTATAATCACAACAATAACATTTTCATCAAGAAAACAATGATTTAAAGTTGTAATCCCTATATTTTTAATCAAATAAGTGCAACTTTGATGTCTTTACGTTGATGTTTATGCCATGCATTAAGTCATGATATTCACCTGGAATAAATAGAGCTTCTCCACCAGACTTCTGGCCAGGTAAACATCGATCTAACAGAAGAAAGAGAGCAGAAAAGATAAAGACAGACGCCTAACTCTGCAGTGTGACGATCATGTTTACATTTACCTCCTGTATGATGGGATCATCATCGTCTCCACTGGCCATAATGAAGACTTGAGAAAGAGGAGAAGATGCTGATGGAGGATTCAAACCTGCAAACAACAATACATTACAATTCTGTGCTACTCAGTGCTGGGGGTAACGTAAACTAGGACTGCACAATATATGGTTTCAGCATCGATATCGCAAATGTGTGCATACACAATAGTCACATCACAAGGTATGCAATGTTGAGTCTGGATTAAAGTTAACCACAAGCTACAATACTGTATTTAATTACTGTATTTCTGTACCTGAATACTAGTTTAGACTCCCTTGAAAACGACTATTTAACTATCTTTTAAAACTATTTATATCGCAATATTTAATTGCAAAAAAATAAAACATTGCAATATAAGATTTCTCCAATATCGTGCAGGAGTAAACAGACATAAACATTATTAAATTATTGTTATTTTAAAATAAATAATAATAATAATTGTATTTATATAACAATAATTGTATTTATATAATAATAAATCATATATATATATACATACATATATACGTATATAAATATATATATATATATATATATATATATATATATATATATATATATATATAAAACCTTCAGTTTTAATCTAAATTAGTCTAATCCTCTTCAATTCAACTATTTGCTGAAAGCAAATATGCTTAATGTTTAAAATAATCTATAAAAGGTTGCCAGATTTGGTGGAATTTGTCTTCTTTCATTATTAGGTAGTTTAATTACAGTTGCTTTTCATGTTTATGACTTTTATATCACATTTAAAAACAACACATATTGGCCAAAGTGCTTTCCGATTAATAGAGGTAACACTTTACAATAAGGTCGTATTACTTCAAGGTCCTGTGAAGTGCTTTGAAATGTGTGTTTCTTATTCAATGCTTGACAATCTCAACCAAAACATGAAGAGAGGGCGAGACAAAGACATTAACTTGATAATTTAGCCTCAATTATGTCCTAATTTGCTGCTTATTAATAGTTATTAAGGCAGCAGATGGGTTTAGGTAGAATTAGAGCCATAGAATAAGATCATGCACACAAATATGTGCTTTAGAGGTATTAATCAACAAAAAATGTATTAATAATGTGCAGGAAATAAGTATATAATGTTACCTCAATGTTAAGTTAATTTATTGTTACCTAATTTAACAATGTTAAGTAAATTAATGTCAAGTTATTTATGCATAATATTAATCAATCAGTTTGTCATGACAATAACAGCTAACGCTAATGAATGTTTACTGAATGAGGGCAAGACATTAGACATTAACATGATGATTAGGACTCAATTACCTTCTAATATGCTGCTTAATAGTTATTAAGGTAGTAGTTGGGTTTGGGTTTAGGATAGGATAAGGGATGTAGAATAAGAAAATGTAGAATATATGCTTTAGAAGTAATAATAAACAGAAAATGTATTAATAATGAGCAGGAAATAAGTCTGCTTATTAAGTTAATAAATGTTAACTCAATGTTTAGTTAATTTACTACTATTTAAGCAATTGAGCAATGTGGAATAATGTAACATTGTTAAATTACTTCATTAATTATGTTAAGTAACCTAATGTCAAGCAATTCATTGATGAATATTAATCAATCACTGTTTGTCATGATAATAACCTGCTAAGGTTAACCAATGTTTACTGAATGACGCAAGCGCTTGTAAAGAGCTAATTTTACCCTGCACACCACAATAAAGCAGATTAAAAACCAAGTAAACACGGTAAAACAAAAAACAGAAGGGGTAAAGTTGGTTTTATATTCGCATTTCTCCTAAATATAATAAAAAAAATTGTATAAAGGGAAATCATACTAGCAGCCAATGACTATCAAGGTCCAACATTGTTCAGACAATTAACTTAAACAGTGCTAATGTCGTTTAAGTCATACATACATGCGATTTAACTCCAAATATTTAAAGTAAACACAATATATGGACTGCCTCACATGTTGCCAGTGTTCAATAACAAAAGAATATGCGAATATAAAACCAACTTTACCTCAATGAAGAAGAGAATGTGCTTCAGTCAGCAAACGAAGCGACATGCTAGTATGAGTTAGCAGCTCTTCAGACATAAACAACCACTAAAAAACACACACGTTAGGTCAAAACACATTGAAATGGCGGGCGGTGAATGTAGATTAATATGTTTTTAGTATTGATGAAACTTTTGACACACACACCGGCAGCCTGTTGTGAATACACACACATATACTGACACACACACACACTGACCGAGGCCTCGGCGGATCCGCTAAATCATCAACACTACGCGGCTGAACGCAGAAGAAGAAGCCCGTCTCAATGTACAGCAGTGTCTTGGAGATGAAGTCCTCCAGCAGGTCAGACTAAAGCTTTATTTGTGTGCTTATCTGCTGTCTCTTCTGCCATGTTGCCGATCGTAGAGCTGCAGTCACTCAAACACGTGGGGAGGAGCTGTGTCAGTGTGTGTGTGCTCATATCCCAGCATTCACCGCGCGATACAGAACGCGTCACAAACAAACACCGGTCAGGAGGAGCATGCGTTTACTATCTTCTATTTAACATACTGTGTGTGCAATTGCAACACATTTAAAACTTGCCGGAATTTTGTACAAACCTTACGTTTGTTTTTACAGTAAGCGAGTTGTGAATTAAATGTAAAGGGGAGCTTTTATGCCCCTTTTTACAAGATGTAAACGGCTTATTTTGGTAAGTCAGGTGGGTCAATCAATGGCGGATAAATCAAATGTACGATAGTTCAAACTTATGCTGGGAAACTACCCTGGCCTGGAGCAGGCTAACTCTCAGGCTAAGTTCAAGCCTAATCAAAGTAATGTTAACATTCACCTGCCATAGTTTGATGCTATTTTAATTAATTTAACCTCTTAATAATGATTAAAACTTTATAGTCACTTAATAGTGTGTGTGTGTGTGTGTGTGTGTGTGTGTGTATGTATGTATATATATATATATATATATATATATATATATATATATATATATATATATATATATATATATATGAATATATATATATATATATATGAATTTAAATAAACACACTATTATATATATATATATATATATATATATATATATATATATATATAATAGTGTGTTTATTTAAATTCATATAAGTTATTCTGAACACATTTTTTGTTTAATTTTTAAAAACAATTTAACAATTTAATATTTTTATGTTTCTGTCGATTTTTTCAGCTGGTTATTAATTTTATTAAACACTTTTCCATCAACATATTTATTTGGGTGTACTAATTTTTGGACTGTGATTAATAATTTTTTTGTTAGATTAGTTCCAAATTTTGCTTTGGTAGTGAATAATCTATATGCACAAATATTTTATTGTAAAGCATCCTGTAGAAAATCTTAATTTAAAAGAGAGATCTGTGAGGGCTGTACATAGCTATATAAAAAATATTATATAATTTAATATATTATAAAATAATATAATTTAATATGATATAATAAAAATATAATTTACTATAATATAATTTACTATAATGTAATATAATTTTATATAATCTAATTTAATATAATATAATAATATAATTTACTATAATAAAATTTAATATAATGTAATATATATTAATATAATATAATTTAATATAATATAATAATATTAATATAATTTAATATAATGTTATATAATATAATTTTATATAATAATATAATTTAATATAATGAAATATAATTTAATATAATATAATTTAATATAATATAATAATAATATAATTTACTATAATATAATATAATTTGATATAATGTTATATAATATATAATTTGATATAATAATATAATTTAATATAATGTAATATAATTTAATATAATATAATTTAATATAATATAATAATAATATAATTTAATATAATGTTATATAATATTATATAATAAAATAATTTAATATAATGTAATATAATTTAATATAATGTAATATAATTTAATATAATATAATAATAATATAATTTACTATAATATAATATAATGTTATATAATATAATATAATTTTATATAATAATATAATTTAATATAATATAATAATAATATAATTTAATATAACAAAATCATCAGTTTATTCATTCGTTTCTTTTCTGCTGAGACCCTTCATTAATCAGGGGTCGCCACAGCGTTATGAACCGCCAACCTATCCAGTATATGATTTGCGTAGCAGATGCTTTTCCAGCTGCAACCCAACCCTGGGTAACACATACACTACGGACAATTTAGCTAACCGAATTAACCTATACCGCATGTCTTTGGATTTAAGGAGGAAACCCATGAAACCATGGGGAGAAGAAAGCACTGACTGATATATTAGTAGATTACATTTCTTAAATAATGACTTTAAAGCTGTAAAGCCTGAGTGGAATAACCGGGAGACGGATCCAGGCCGAGTACTAGCCTCACTTTAATGTTAGGATATTTTCCCAAGGGGTGCGGGAAACACAAGTGTCAAAGGTAAAGCAGCTATGTGCAGCAGTTTTAAGAGCAAAATTAAAAATCTTTCTCAACTTCAAGGCTGATGTTTTCAATAGTCAGCACTGAGATGTTCAGATTCAATTAATCTTATATCAAATACTGCATTTTTACACAAATATACGCATATTTCAAACAAAATGCATCACAATAATGGTTTCCCACGCTTTCCAGTGAATGCATATCAGTTCTGCATTCACACCCAGGTTAAAAAATGATTGTTCCACTTCCTGATATTAATATAAGCATGTTAGTCTGTGGCTAAATATGATCTCACAATCGCACTTTACAATTGGCAAATGCATTATAAACACATCAACAGATTTCCCACGCTTTCCAGCTGAATGCATATCAGTTCCTGCTGGAATAGTTGGGGGTTCATTTCACTGTGGTGACCACTGATGAATAAAGGGACTAAGCCAAAGGAAAATGAGCGAATGAATGATTATTGTAGTTTTGTGTCTACATTTTCAGCACACCATCTCCTCTAACACAAACATGCAAGCAGTCATTTATTTAGTCATTTTTAATTGATTAGTTAAGGGTCCCGTATTAAAATCAACAACAGACAGATTAACAGAAGACATGAATGCACACCATTTGTTGCATGTAAATAAGTAAGAAGTTAATTTTCTAGCTTATTTATATGTGAGAATCATCACCTCAAATCTGATGTTTTCAGGAGCCAGCACTGAGATGTTCAGATTAAATTAAACTTTTATCAAATACTGAAGGTGAACTGCATGTTTACACAAATATACACACATTTCAAACAAAAATGCATCACAATAATGAGTTTCCCACGCTTTCCAGCGAATGCATATCAGTTCTGCATTCACACCCAGGTTAAAAACTGATTGTTCCACTTCCTGATATTAATATAAGCATGTTAGTCTGTGGCTAAATATGATCTCACAATCGCACTTTACAATTGGCAAATGCATTATAAACACATCAACAGATGAAGACTAAATTATTTGCACTCCTGTGAGATGTAATTATTCATTCATTCATTTTCCTTCAGCTTAGTCCCTGATTTATCATAGGGTCACCACAGCAGAATGAACCACCAATTACTCTGGCATATGTTTAACACAGCGCATATCTCTCCAGCTGCAACCCAGTAATGGGAAGCACCCACACTCTCTTTTTTTACGTGTGATTTTTAAACAATTTCTTCAACACATTTCTAATCATAATAGTTTTAATAACTCATTTCTAATAACTGATTTATTTTCTCTTTGCCATGATGACCACATAATATTAAACTAGATATTCTTCAAGACACCAGTTTTCAGCTAAAAGTGACATTTAAAGGCTTAACTAGAATAATTAGGCTAATTAGGCAAGTTATTGGACAACAGTAGTCTGTTCTGTTGATAATCAGAAAAAAATCTTTCTTAAAAGGGCTAATAATACTGATCTTAGCAGTTTTTACATTAAAAAAAATATTCCATTCGTCCTAACTAAAAGAAAAAAAAGACTTTGTTTCAAAGAAAAACATTAGAAGAAATTAAAAATAGAATTAAAATGTAAATGTCATTTCAACTGTGCAATCTGCTCAAGTTAAAACACTCTTCATATCGCGAGTGTATTTGTTAAAGTTTAGCTGGTAACTGGTCACTCTGATATCACATGATTAACATGATTTCATCGCCACAATCCTGTACATACAGCGATCCGCTCTGATCTCAGATCAGCTGTTCCTGAAGCTGACCGGAGGAAACTCCTGCTCATCATCCAGACGCAGCGGTCCGTCCTCAAACTCATGATCTGGGATCAGTTCTCCTCTCCTCAATCCTCCATCCTCAGAGTAACCTGAAAGAGAAGCAGATGCTCATTAGTACATGCTTATTCACCAACACATCTACCAGACTAGCTATTATAAAGCTTCTCCGTGTTCTGTTGGTCTCCTACAGCAGCTTTACATCCATTCAAAGTCAAAAAAACATTGTTTTTTTTCTGATCATATCCACTTTTCTCACAGAGTCCACAACAGCTGGCTCAAAAATACACTCTCCCTAAACCCCGCCTTCCAGAGAAAATACAGTGCTCTGATTGATCAGATGTCCCTCCTATGGTCTTATTGGTCAGGTGAATCTACTCTGCTCTTACGCTCCTTTCACACGGGGCGTCAGCGTCAACGCTTCCCATCTCCTTTGAATGGGTGACGTCAGGCGTTGCCGAACTGCATTGTGGATCCATCGGCGCCACTTCAGAGGCGTTGCTCGCTACTGAAGTTGGGACTAGCTCGACTTTTCAAGGGCTGACGGAAGCGTCAGCCAATCAGATCGCTGTATGCAAATACACCAGCTAGACAGTGGCCTATTGCTGACTGAATTTCATTGACTGACGCTTCTAAGACGATCGCTTCAGCCCTGACTTCAGTCAAGCGTTGACGCTGAAGCCCCGTGTGAATGGGGCGTCACTGGCCAGTTGACTTCCTTTTGTTCTGATAGGTCAGATGACAAATCTTTGATCTGATTGGCCAGATTGTTGTACTCTGTTCTCATAGGTCAGATGGCTCTACTTTGTTCTAATTGCTCTACTCTGCTCTAATTGTTCAAATATCTCGGATCTGATTGGTCATATGACACTACTCTGATTTGATTGGTCTGATGGCTCTACTCTGATCTGACTGGACAGGTGGTCTTTTTCTGCTCTGATTGGTCAGATAACACTACTCTGATCTAATTGGTCAGATGGTTCTACTCTGCTCTGACTGGTCAGATGACACTACTCTGATCTGATTGGACAAATGGTCTTTTTCTGCTCTGATTGGTCAGATAGTTATACTCTAATATGATTGGACATGATCTTTTTCTGCTCTTATTGGTCAGATGGCTCTACTCTGATCTGATTAGACAAATGGCTCTACTCTGCTCTGATTGGTCAGATAACACTACTCTGATCTAATTGGTCAGATGGTTCTACTCTGCTCTGACTGGTCAGATGACACTACTCTGATCTGATTGGACAAATGGTCTTTTTCTGCTCTGATTGGTCAGATAGTTATACTCTAATATGATTGGACATGATCTTTTTCTGCTCTTATTGGTCAGATGGCGCTACTCAGATCTGATTAGACAAATGGCTCTACTCTGCTCTGATTGGTCAGATGACACTACTCTGATCTGATTGGACAGATGGTCTTTTTCTGATCTGATTGGACAAATGGTATTTTTCTGATCTGATTGGTCTGATGGCTCTACTCTGATCTGATTGGACAAATGGCTCTACTCTGCTCTGATTGGTCAGATAGCTCTACTCTAATCTGATTGGACAGATGGTCTTTTTCTGCTCTGATTGGTCAGATGGCTCTACTCTGATCTGATTGGTCAGTTCGCCCTTTTCTGCTCTGATTGGTCAGATGTATCCTCTTTGCTCTGATTGCTCAAATAACTTTGTTCTGATTGGTCAAATGACATTGCACTTATCTGATTGGTCAGATGGCTCTACTCTGTTCTAATTGGTCAGATGGCTCTACTCTGACCGGATTTGTCAGATAGCTCTTTTATGATTGGTCAGATGGCACTACTGTGATTGGCCAGGTGGCTCACTCTGATCTAATTGGTCAAATGGCTGTACTCTGTTTTGATTGGTCAGATGACACCGCCTTGATCTGATTGCTTGGGCAGATAACTCCACTCTGATCTGATTGGTCAAATAACCCTTCTTTGTTCTCATAGGTAAGATAGCTCTACTCTGCTCTGATTGGTTAGATGACCCTTCACTGGTCTGAATGGTCACTTTTATAAAGTAAGATAAAGCAGACGTGATGCACCTGTGAGTGAACTGGAAGGTGTAGAGTCCTGGTTTGTGCTTGTGGCAACAGTTTCAGCATATGATGGAGTTTCCACATGTAAATCTGACGCCACCGGAGCTTCATCTGCGCTTTCAAACAGTCTGTTAATGAACGAAACACAAATTTATCTTCGATTTTTATATTTGTCCTTCAAAAAAGCTAAAGCTAATTGTGTTCAGTAATAATGTGTATTGTGACCTGTGCTTCTGGACTAAACGACAGTCTCCACCATCCTGCAGATTCACATTATAGATGTAGAGATGACCGTCTAATGAAGCCACCAGCAGTCGAGGAACCTTCTGGATCCTGCACACAGTGATGAATCAGATGTTATTACCCACCTGCCAATCAATATCAGTGGGCGGGGAAAACTGCACTGCAAGTCAAATCGATGACATTTGGATTAGGACTAAATGATATTGGAAAAAGTCTGACATTGCAATATTTTGTTTTAATGCGATATACCCTAACCGGCCACTTTATTAGGCACACCTTACTAGTACCAGATTGGACCCCTTTTGCGTTCAGAACTACCTTAATCCTTTGTGGCAGAGATTCAACAAGATACTGGAAATATTCCTCAGAGATTTTGCTCCATATAGACATGATAGCATCACACAGTTGCTGCAGATTTGTCGGCTGCACATCCATGATGCCAATCTCCCGTTCCACCACATCCCAAAGCTGCTCTATTGGATTGAGCTCTGGTGACTGTGGAGGCCATTTGCTGTAGCCCATCCGCCTCAAGGTTGGACGTGTTGTGTGTTCAGAGATGCTCTTCTGCAGAGCTCGGTTGTATCGAGTGCTTATTTGAGTTACTGTTGCATTTCTATCAGCTGGAACCAGTCTGGCCATTCTCCTCTGGCCTCATCAACAAGGCGTTTACGCCCACAGAACTGCCGCTCAATGGATATTTCCTCTTTGTCGGAGCATTCTCTGTAAACCCTAGAGATGGTTGTGCGTGAAAATCCCAGTAGATCAGCAGTTTCTGAAATACTCAGAGCAGCCCGTCTGGCAGCAACAACCATGCCACGTTCAAAGTCTCTTAAATCCCCTTTTTCCCCCATTCTGATGCTCGCTCTGAACTGCAGCAGATCCTCTTGACCATGTCTACATGCCTAAACGCAGTGAGCCATGTGATTGGCTGATTAGAAATTTGCATTAACGAGCAGTTGGACAGGTGTACCTAATAAAGTGGCCGGTCAGTATATATTGGTTATAAAATATCATTTCACAACATGATTTGAATAGCTCTATTTGTAAAGATTTCATTAATTTAGATTGACTACGATGATCAAGTCTTTTTCTATGCACTGGATCTGAATAAATTATAATAAACAACCGGCATAATAATTCAATAATAAAAATTGTTTATGGTTTTCTGAGGAGTCTAACAGTATTCAAGTGCAGAAATTAAACAATAAAATGTAAAATAACCTGATCATCATTGCATAAATAATAATAATAATATTATCTTGTAATCCTGCAATGTGACTCTTGCAGATACACACATCGCATTCTCGATGCTCAATAGATATATAGTTCTGCTTTAATTTTGGATCCTATTTTAATATCAGGAAATAAAAAGAGACTTGTGTTTATTTCAGTCCAATACACACTATACTACACACAAATCTATCCAAACAGTGATTTTGCTGTTTAATAAACAAATGTATTAAATGCACTGACGTGGACAGAGCTGAAATGTTCCTGCCGCCGGATTGGCTGAGATGAACAGTGGCGAACGCTCGGTCCTGATGCATCATATCTGACACCTGAGACGGCAGGTACGTGCTGGCAGCGGAAAACACCTTCCCCATGTACGCAGACCAGGATGGAGAATCCTGACTAAGAGCACACACACACACACACACGCTATTTAACAACAACTTATGTAAAAGCATCATGTTTTGAGACTAGGATTGCACCATACTGGGGAAAAGTATGTGATGTTATTGAGTGTTGCAATAACAATAACGATATGTCTTGTGATATAACATTTCATAAGGGAAACGCTTTTTTTTAAAGATATTTTTAATCGCTTAATAATTTAACGACAATACATTGCAAGAAAAATGCTTTTCTTACTAGAGTTTTTCCTTAAAACAAACATAATAATCTGCCAGTGAGACAAGTAGAAGAATATTGGTTTAGATTGGAACTTACTTTATTTGGCTTCACCCATTTGCTGATTATTTTGCTTGTTTTAATTAAACACTCACTTAATTTTTATTATTGTTATTAATAATCATATTTTTCACTTGTCTAGATTAGAAAAAGCCTTCTTGGTTTAGGAATTTTTATATATTTGGACCAGACAAAACTTTTAAGTTAGAAAAGTCTTTTTGCTTTATACTAAAATGAACAGATAACAGATTTTAATAGGTTTATTAATCAATATTTTAATAGATAAATCTAATTCAGACTAAAAACAGAACAAAGTGGCAGCATTTAGACTTTAAAACACTATAGATGACTGAAAGCCTCATTGTTTGCTGTTGTAATTTTCCATTTTTAGCCATTAGTGATTATTATTTAGCTCTAGGTTCACCTTCTAGCCAATAGCAGAACAGCACCTGCTGGGGAGGCGGAGTTTAAGATAGTGAGGGCCAATCTGATTGGTCAAGCAGCCTATGCATGCAAGAGACAAATTCTTGACACATAAAATACAATGAATTCATCACCTCTCTGTGATACGGATGATACTATTAATATTAATATATATTTTAATTGTTTAAAGGGACTGCAGAGGGAAAATAGCTACTTTGCTAAAGCCTGACACAAAGCTCAATGTATTGTTGTGCATGTAACACATGTTGATCATTTTCATGATGTGTTTGATTACTTGGGACTGTGATGCTCCAGTTTGAAGACGTGAACCGTCTCGGTGTTGCTGGAAACACACAGAAGCTGTTCATCTGCGCTGAACGACAGAGAACTGATGCTCACGTACCTGAACACAAACACAGAGCAAATCCCCCAGTGGGAAATTCAATATATTGCAATAATGTAATGTAATGTGTATTTATATAGCGCGTTTACTGTACGCCCGAAAAGCTTCACCATCATGATCATCTCCCCACACCTCCACCAGTGTGCGGCTCCACTTGGGTGATGCGACAGCAGCCACAGGACAATGGTGCAGTGCTTTACCACACACCAGCTATAGGTGGAGTGGAGAGACAGTGATAGAGCTAATTCAGTGGATGGGGATGATTGGGAGGTCATGATGGGAATTTGGCCAGGACATCAGGGTTACACCCTTACTCTTCACCAGAAGTGCTATGGGATTTGTTATGACTACAGAGAGTCAGGACCTCAGTGTACATCTCATCCGAAAGTTGGTGCTCACTGACAGTATAGAGTCCCCTTCACTATACTGGGGACTCACAGCTTCACATTAGATACTGCACATGCTCCATTGCATTTGTTGATGAATGGATGGATGTCATGAACATTTTGGGAATTAAAAGAAACAGGTTCACTGAAAATCTGTAAAGCGATAATAGTGTATACTACTATATAAAGAAAATCAAGAACCCTCAAATGTAGTGCTCTTTCTTAAAATTCTTGTATAATGGTACATCTCACCTCTTGAGTCCTCTGCGAAACTCAAAGAGTCGGACTCCATCAGGAACACTGAACACTCTGATCACCGTTCCCTGATGGTCACAGTAGGAGAACACAGTGACAATCACGTCATGACGGAGATATCTGAGGAAAAACGAGACTCTCGGACTGACTTTTTCTGAAGCGGTGGCCATCCTGGATCCTGAAGCGCTGAAGGAGATGCCGGCCACGTGACTGGCGTGAGCAGAAATCACACCCACGGGACTCTATATAACGAAAGAAGAGAGATTTGAGCCACAATAAACCTTATTTAAGCAAACTAAAACTAAGATTTAGTCAAAAACATTTTCGTTCAGCACCTTGAAAACAAAACAGAAAAAGCTGAGAGTTGGACATTTGGTAACTTCGATTTGCATTATATATTATTAGTATTACTGTCGCTTCACAGCAAGAAGGTTGCTGGTTTGAGTCCCGGCTGGGTCAGTTGGCATTTCAGTTCTCCCCGTGTTAGCGTGGGTTTCCTCCGGGTGCTCTGGTTTCCCCCACAGTCCAAACACATGCGCTATAGGGGAACTGATCAACAAAATTGGCCATAGTCTATGAGTGTGTGTGTGTTAATGTGAGTGTGTATGGGTGTTTCCCAGTACTGGGTTGCAACTGGAAGGGCATCCGCCGTGTAAAACATTTGCTGGAATAGTTGGTGGTTCATTCCGCTGTGGCGACCTCTGATATGTGTATTTATATATACATAGCATATGTATACAGCACACAAATGTTTATTTAGTATGTGATTAATCACGATTAATTTTTGCCCAGAAATAAATATTATATATTTGAAGTGCTTTCATTTATCATCACTTGTATGTTATTTTTGGATAAGTGTAATGTGACGAACGCTGGACAACGGGATTGAGGATCCAAATGCAGGATTTTGTCACATCCGTCAGTGACCACCTGAGGGCGCTGTAGTGCACTAGGACTTTGTAGGCACTACAGCGTCCCAGGAAAAGAACTACATTTTCATAGATGCCCCGCACACACACCGGAACACCTACACTGACCTGTCATCACATCTGTTTTGTGTTGCCGTTGATTATCTGGACTATTTATACAACCACAGTTTGTCATGGCGTCGTTTGTCTACCTTGTCTGTCTTGTTCCCAGTCCTGCAGTAAGTTTGATATTCTGAGTTGTTGTTCCTGATCGTGTTTTTGTATTTTTGCTTAGTCTAGTTTTTCGAGTTTTGTTTCCTGAGCCTTGTCTCTGTTTTAGTTTCTGATTTTGGGGTTTATTTGTACTTTGAACACCTTGTTTTATGTTTTTGCACTGTAAATAAATCTGCACTTGAATCCGCAATCTTTTGTTCCCGTTTTGATATTGTTTTGATCACGCAAACGTGACAGATTTATTATGAGAATGGCCAGGCAGGCAATGGTCAACAGGGACCAACAGATGTATACAGGCAGTTCAGAGTCATGGTCAAATAACAGGCGAACAGTCAGTATAGGCGGCAAGCAACGCAAACAAACAGAACAAATTGAGGGTCAAACACTGCAAGGCAAGGGAAACGAGTCGTAATGTCACAATACAGTTAAACTAACTCATCACAGATGTGTGTGTGTGCGCTTTATTTAAAATCCATGTAATCAGCCCATAATGATCCTCTGGCTGTGTGTGTGTAATCAATGGAATGAGGAACTGGTGTGTGTGAGCGGTGCATGATGGAATTTGTAGTTCTATAAGAGACAGAATTGTAGTCCAGGTGAAGGTGTCATTCATTAGGGGTTGCCACAGTGGAATGAACCGCCAACTATTCCAGCATATGTTTTACACAGCTGATGCCCTTCCAGCTGCAACCCAGAACTGGGAAACACCCATACACTATGTCCAATTTAGTTAATCAATTCCCCTATAGCGCATGTGTTTGGACTGTGGGGGAAACAGGAAACCCATGCCAACATGGGGAGAACATGCAAACCCCACACTGAAACACTAACTGACCCAGCCGGGGCTCGAACCAGCAACCTTCTTAGTGTGAGAAAACCATTTGCAATAGATTTAAACTTAAATGCAAAGCAAATGTAAAAATGGCACCGAATTAAAAATGCAAACATGTTACCAGACTGAGAGCATCATAGAGAGTGATTTCTCCAGCGGTGAAGCTGCCCGGATACGCCAGGTATGCACTGGAATGACTGACAGACAGAGCACAGAGACCTGGAGCGGATAGAAAGAAAGTTTTTCAGATGCTAGTATCAGTATGTACGTCTATCTATAATCTAGTGCAGTGTTTCCCAACCCTGTTCCTGAAGACACACCAACATTGCACATTTCATTCATTCGTTCATTTTCTTTTCGGCTTAGTTCCTTTATTAATCAGGCGTCGCTACAGCAGAATGAACCGCCAACTTATCCAGCATCTGCTTTACGCAGTGAATGCCCTTCCAGCTGCAACCCAGCACTGGGAAACACCCATACACTCTCATTCAGACATATACTACGGACAATTTCGCTTACCCAATTTACCTATACCACATGTCTTTGGACTTGTGGGGGAAACCAGAGCACTCGGGAGAAAGCCACGCCAACACAGGGGTAACATGCAAAGTCCACACAGAAACTGACCTAGCCAGGACTCAAACCAGCGACCTTCTTGCTGTGAGGTGACAGCGCTACCCACTGCACCATCCTATGTACACATGTCAACCTCTTCCCTAATCAAACACACCTGTATCAACTCATCAGAACATAAGAAGAGACTACAAAACCGGGCGGGTCAGATAAGGGAGACATCCATAATATGTTCTGTCGGTGTGCCTTAAGGAACAGGGTTGGGAAACACTGATGTGCTTCAAAACCTTAATTTAGAAGATATAAACCTGATATAAACATTTAAAGCTTGCAGTTTCTCCTCCACATACAGTTGAAGTCAGAATTATTAGCCTTTCTGTATATTTTGCCCATATTTCTGTTTAACAAAGAGATTTTTTCAACACATTTCTAATCGTAATAGTTTCAATAACTCTCTTTAATTTCTAATAACTGGTTTCTCTTTGCCATGATGACAGTAAATAATATTAGACTGGATATTTGACTAGTGTTCAGCTTAAAGTGACATTTAAAGGCTTCACTAGGGTAATTAGGGTAAAGTTAGGGTAATTGGGCAAGTCATTGTATAACCGTGGTTTGTTCTGGAGACAATCCCAAACAAATATTGCTGAAGGGTTAATTAATATTGAGCTTAAAATGGCTTTAAAACAATTAAGAACTGCTTTTATTCTAGCCGAAATAAAACAAATAAGACTTTCTCCAGAAAAATAAATATTAGAGGAAATACTGTGAAAAATTCCTGAATCTGTTGAAGATCATTTGGGAAATATTTGACAGAGAATAAAAAAAAAATCATAGGAGGCTGAATAATTCTGACTTCAACTGTACATGAACCTCATACTTCAGTTTCTCATCAAATCTTCAGACCAATCAAATACTCTCTAGTATCTGACATGCCCCGCCCCCTAACCATAAATAAGTGTTTACCTTTGGGGTTTGGTGGCGTGTTGACAATTGACTTGAGAAGTTTCATGTCCTTGATGTTGTGTATGTACAAAGCCTCCTCCAAACACACTATGAGTCTCTGAAAAAACAGAACAGTCCATTTATTTTAATGACAAAAACTGCTTTAGCAAGACATGATGGGTACAATGCAAAATATGCTGTTTTAGTTAGAGTTTTTATCTTGTTTCTAGTTCAAATATCTAAAGATTCTTAAATCAAGAAGCATTTTATGAATACTTAAAATATATTGTCATGTTTTTAGAAATAATGAGTCAAAATTAGGTGAGTTTTTTATTAAAACAAGCCAAAAATATATAGGAGGAAGAAAATATAAGGAGGAAGAAAAAATTATATTTTTTAAATTAATATATTTTTTAAAAACATTTTATTAACATAAAAATATTTGATTTTTTTACTTTTTGTCATTACATGTTTTACTAAAACTATAAAAATATAAAAAATTATATTAAATAAATCCATAAAAAAATTGGGTGAACTATTACTTTAATAAAAAATATTAAAATAAATGATTCAAACTGTGACATTCATTACTTTATTACATTTCTGTATAATATTCTGTTATTTTTTTAATTATTTATTTTTTGAAGATTTATTTTTGTCTTTATTAAGTGGACAGGACAGTAATGAGACAGGAAGCGAAGTGGGAAAGTGACAGGGGGTGAGGACGTGAAATGTCCTCGAGCCGGGATTTGATCTCACGACGCCCTGAATTGCTACTGCACCTTATGTCAGCACGCTAACCACTAGGCTACTGAGCCAACAATATTATTTTTATAAAGGTTTTTAATTGATTAATACTAATCAATACTGAGTGTTTATTGCATTTTATGTGAATAAAAGCACAGATTTGCGGATGAGTCTGCGCACCTGTCGGTTGAGTTTGAGGGCGAGGATGCTGCTGGAGTAGCTGTAGTTGCAGATCTCTGTGCCCTTCTTGAAGTGGTAAATATTCATGGTAAATGGAGTAGATTTACTGACCACCACCATCAGACTGCTGGAGAAGAGCCGCTCAGCAATACACACATCAGAGCTCTCAGCTACACACACACAAAACATACACACAAAAGACATGCATTTTATGCACAGTTGAAGTCCCCTTTGAATTTTATTTTCTTTTAAAAATATTTTCCAAATGATGTTGAACAGATTCAGGATATTTTCACAGTATGTCTGATAATATTTTTTCGTCTGGAGAAAGTCTTATTTGTTTTATTTCGACTAGAATAAAAGCAGTTCCTAATTTTTTATGAGCCATTTTAGGGTCAATATTATTAGCCCCTACAAGCTAATTTTTTTTCATAGTCTATAGAACAAACCACTATTATACAATAACTTGCCTAATTACCCTAACCTGCCTAGTTACCCTAATTACCCTAGTGAAGCCTTTAAATGTCACTTTAAGCTGTATAGAAGTGTCTTGAAGAATATCTAGTCTAATATTATTTACTGTCATCATGACAAAGAGAAAATAAATCAGTTATTAGAGATGAGTTATTAACACTATTATGATTAGAGATGTGCTGACGAAATCTGCTCTCTGTTAAACAGAAATTAAGGAAAAAATTAAACAGGGGGGCGAATAATTTAGGGGGGGCTAATAATTCTGATTTGTATATTATTTGTAACTGTGTATGTATGTACTATAGTACACACACTTATATTACCTAAATACAAACTTTTATTTTTAAGTTGATTAATAACGATCAATTGTTTGACGGCACTAAATGTCTCTGCAGCACTAATTACCCTTACTTTACCCTAATTATCCTTGTTAAGCCTTTAAATGTCACTTTAAGCTGAACACTAGTCAAATATCTAGTCTAATATTATGTGCTGCCATCATGGGGAAGATAAAATAAATCAGTTATTAGAAATGAGTTATTAAAACTATCATGATTAGAAATGTGCTGAAAATGGGGAAGATATAAAAAAATTCAAATTTAACAGGAGGGCGAATAATTCCGACTTCAACTGTATTGTACGGATGAATCTTTGTGTTTGTGTGTGTTTTTGCCCTATCGTCTGTGCAAGTGTTCATCTAGATACTAGTCTGTGTTGACCTGACCCTTGATTTCCTTCTGTTTATTTGACAAACTTCCCAAAATGCTTCAGCGATCAAATATCCGTGGCTCGCCCAATCATGCTTTTCAAAGATAAAAACTGCATTTGTTTGGTGATATGCAGATGAAATCAAGCATTATTCGCTCTCCTGTGCAATTTGAATTCTTTAAAAGATATTTTTGTGAAGTTTTTCAACACATTTTTAGATAATAGTTTTAATAACTGATTTCTTTTCTCTTCACCATGATGACAGCGCATAATATTAGACTAGATATTGTATAGTATTCAGCTTAAAGTGACATTTAAAGGCTTCACTAGGTTATTAAAATAGAATAATTAAACAAGTAGGGGGGGTGTATCTGTTCAACATCCTTTGGTAAATATTTAAATATTTAAAAAATTATTAAAATTAATTATTTTGACTTTATTTTGTTTTTAAGGTTGTTTTTGAAGTTTTGTATTCATTTTATTTTAATTACATACTGCTGCGATGAATGCAGTCCATTCTGTCCACAGACGTCAGAGAGAAAAGCCTGTAGCCATTCCTATCACCAACAACCAGAGACCTGAAGACAAACAGTGCATTAGATTAGATTTCGATCATTCATTTTCTTTTCGGCTTAGTCCCTTTATTAATCAGGGGTCACCACAACCGAATGAACCGCCAACTATTCCAGCATATGTTTTATGCAGCGGATGCCCTTCCAGCCGCAACCTAGCACTGGGAAACACCCATACACACTCATTCACACACACACTCATACACTAATCATTCCGCTATAGTGCAAGAGCCACTGACCCAGCCGGGGCTCGAACCAGCAACCTTCTTGCAGTGAGGCAATTGTGCTACCCACTGCGCCACTGTGCTGCCATTATATTATTTATTTATTTATTTATTTATTTTTTATATTATTAGAGTTAATATTTGTCTATTTGTTTATATTATTATATATTATTATACAAATATTATTTAACTATAATATATATACATACATATATATATATATATATATATATATATATATATATATATATATATATATATATATATATATATACATACATAATATATTACATTATATTACATATTATAGTTATCATACAGATTAATTCAGTACTTTATTACTGTAAATTACCTAAATAAAAAGGATTCATTAATGGTTCTCATATAATATAATAAAAACAAAACAAACAAATAAAAAAAAATAAAGAAAAATACATACTAAATAGATATATAAATATAGATATACTATAACAAAGAAAATGTAATTGTAATAAATAATATATATAATGCATTATAAGTATTATGTTATTATAATGCAATTGTAGCTAATATAACCCATATTTAAATGAGTAAATAGATGACAAATGACACAATATGACACAATATTGTAGTTTTCTACAAGAATAACAAATATATTATACTGCAATACACCAAAATTTACTGTAGTAAATACTAAAGTATGCTACAGTATTTATTAGTTTAACAATTCACTATAGTTAATATTCTGGAGCATTCATTAATAAAGTATTGTAAATATTATATTGTATACAGTATAATTTAGTTACAATGGCCAGAAACACTATAAATTACTGTACTATTATTTCATGTGGGTCATGTTTTCTCGAAATATCTGGACAAATCAAAGGTCATAATCAACATAAGCGCTGGTATTGAGGTAAAGTTGGTTTTATATGCCCACATTCATTCAGTAAAAGCTTATATATTATGTGTATCTATTGTTTACCACGCTACTTTGAATATTAGGTCTGAAATTGCATATAAATATAACTTAAAAACAACATTAGAACTGTTTAATTGACTGTAAATTATGCACTTTGATTGTCATTGGCTGCTAGTGTGGTTTTACTATTTACAATTTGCAATTTCTACTTAATTAAACTATCTTAAGAGGGTAAAAGTCTAATATAAACCAACTTTAGATCAAATTTGGGCATCTGTTAAGGTTTTGGAGGATTATTAAGAGAAATATGAGTGTTTTGAGGCTCACGTTGTGTCCTGGTTGAAGGAGGCGCAGTGGAGTCTCTCAGGCCGCTCAGGTCTCACTTTTTCCGGGGATGAATCCGAGCCACGCAACCTCTCTCCGGTTCCGAACTCCGGTATCGGTTCGAACATCCCGACGCAACTCGATAATGTGCGTCCATAAATTGGAAGCTATACTCACTATTTTTTTAGGGTGTTAATAATATATTTGTAAACGTACTATATTATTAACAACGTCCAATTTGCTGACACACTAAATTCCGTTAGTCAGATCATAAACAAAACACAGCTGACGTGAGGCGTTTGAGTCGCGTAGTCACGAAGAATCCTATTGGTTAAATGAAACGTCAATCTCAACTCCTCCGTGAAAGCTGTTTCTGATTGGCTCACAAGTGCACATGGGGGACTGCTAATAGGTGCGGTTTTCTATAGGCCGCTGGTAATTGGCTGATTTCCCTCTCAATAACAGCACGAGGAGTTGTTTTGGTCACTTCAAGCGAAGAGATACTGCTGAGGCAGGAAGTTGACAATAATTATTCACATTATTTGTCAATAATCAATTAAACTGTATTTTATTAACATCTACATCTACCTCAGTCCTAAACCAAACTCTCACAGTAATTTAAAAATATTAATTATTGTTGCACAGTGTCACGAAAATTAGGCTATATCGATGTGAGAATACGCAGCTGTATCCCTTTTAAACATTACCTCATCATTCCGTGCGTCATGAAAACATCTTGTTCATTAAACACAGTTAAAAACAAACACACGCGGTTATATATCCTCATCAGCACAAACGCCCATCATCCCATCAACAAAAAAATACTGTAGTCATTTATAGTACCTACTATAGGGGTTTTGAATTAGTATAGTGTGTATTATACTGTAGATGTTATAGCATTTACAACAGTTGCTAATAAATGCTAGTAAGCTATATGCTGAAGTGAACATATAAACTGTAAATCAATAAATACTTTGTATTCCTAAAGATATGATGCTCCATGGAATATTATATCATACAGTGCATCCGGAAATTATTTATAGTGCTTCACCTTTTCCACATTTGATTATGTTACAGCCTTATTCCAAAATGGATTAAATTGATTGATCTCCTCAACATTCTACACACAATCCCCCATAATGACAATGTGAAGAAGAGTTTGTGAAATTGTTGCAGATTTATTAAAAATTTAAAAGCTGTAAAATCACATGTACATCAGTATTCACAGGCATTGCTCAATACTTTGTTGATGCACCTTTGGCAGCGATTACAGCCTCAAGTCTTCTTAAATATGATGCCACTAGCTCTGCACACCTGTCTTTGGGAATGTTTCCCCGTTCCTCTTTGCAGCACCTCTCAAGCTCTATCAGGTTGGATGGGAAGTGATGGTGTACAGCCATTTCCAGATCTCTCCAGAGATGCTCAATAGGACTTAGGTCTGGGCTCTGGCTGGGCCACTCAAGGACATTCACAGAGTTGTTGTGAAGCCGCTTCATTGATATGTTGGCGGTGTGCTTTGGGTCATTGTCATGCTGGAAGATGAAGCGTCGCCTCAGTCTGAGGTCAAGAGCACTCTAGTGCAGGTCTTCATTCAGGATGTCTCTGTACATCGCTGCATTCATCTTTCCCTCTATCCTGACTAGTCTTCCAGTTCCTGCTGCTGAAACACATCCCCACAGCATGATGCCAACACCACCATGCTTCACTGTAGGGATGCTGTTAGCCTGGTGATGAGCGCCGCCTGCTGTTCTCCAAACATAACGCCTGGCGTTCACTCCAAACAGTTCAGTTTGAGTCTCATCAGAGCAGAGAGTTTAGTTTCTGATGGTCATGAGAGTCCTCCTTTTGGCAAACTCCAGGCGGGGAGTGTCTTCCGTCTGGACACTCTACCCTACAGATGCCTGATTGGTGGATTGCTGCATAGATGGTTCTCCTCTCTCCACAGAAAAACGCTGGAGCTCAGGCTAAGTGGCCATCGGGTTATTGATCACCTCTCCGACTGAGGCTCTTCTCCCCTGATCACTCAGCTTAGATGGCCGGCCAGCTCTAGGAAGAGTCCTGGTGGTTAAACATCTTCCACTTACAGATAATGAAGGCCGCTGTGCTCACTGGAGCTTTCAGAGCAGCAGAAATGTGTCTGTAACCTTCCCCAGCCTTGTGCCTCCAGACAATCCTGTCTCGAAGGTCTACAGACAATTCCTTTGTCTTCATACTTGGTTTGTGCTTTGACATGCACTGTCAACCCTGGGCTTTTATATAGACAGGTGTAGCCTTTTCAGATCATGTCCAATCAGCTGAATTGAGCAAAGGTGAACTTTAATGATCAGTGGAAGCAGAGCTCAGTTTAGAGCTTCACGACAAGGGCTGTGAACACTGATGTACACGAGATTCTTCAGCTTTTTTATTTTTAATAATTTTGCAACAATTTCAAAAACTCTGCTTTCACATTGTCATTATGGGGGATTGTGTGCAGAATGTTGAGGACATAAAGGAAATTTAATCCATTTTGGAATGAGGCAGTAACATAACAAATGTGGGAAAAGTGAAGCGCTGTCAACACTCTCCCGATGCACTGTATGATATAGTTTACACTGCACAAATGCTTTTACGACTAAGCTTTTGTCTTCCTTTTAGTCCAAAAATCTAAATTTTCCTTAATCAAGAAGCATTTTATAGACAACAAATAAATATTGTGTTTGTTTTCAGAAATAATGAGTCAAAACAAAGTTAGTTTTCCTTAAGATAAGCCAAATAATCAGCCAATAAACAAAATAACGTCATTCCACAGCGAAAACAAGAATATTTAGTTTGTTTTAAAGACAAATCTCACCTAATTTTGACTTATTATTTCTGAAAACAAGACTATATTTATTAGTTGTCCACAAAATGCTTCTTGATTTAAGATATTTTAGATATTTGGACTAGAAACAAGACAAAAACTCATGTATTGCAGTGTGGCTGTGATTCTGCGCATGTCCTGTAGGTGTCGCAGTGTTTCAGTGTGTTTGGAGGCGATCAGACTGATAAATCCTCCAGAGTGAAAGAAAAGGATCTCTCTCTCTCTCTCTCTCTCTCTCTCTCTCTCTCTCTCTCTCTCTCTCTCTCTCTTTCTCTCTCTCTCTCTCATTCTCTCTCTCCACCGCCTGAACGCAAACACAAAGAGGAAGAGAAACACACTGTATTTGCGAGCGTTTGTGAGCATCGCGCAGTGGAGGCGTTGTTTGCCGGTGATATTGGTAATGTTTATGTCGCGGATTCATTGATTGGTCATCATTCATTCATCATTGATTGATCCTCCGTAAAGCCGCTGATGATGGAGAACGAGCCGGAGCGGAGCAGCGGAGCTCTGCGGGATCTGCGGCAGCGGCCCGGGAATCAGAGCTGCGCGGACTGCGGTGCTGCAGGTAAGAGGAGGAGATCACATCAGCACACCTGGAGGACACACACACACACACACACACACACACACACACAGTCAGACAAACAAACACACACACACATACTCAGATTCAAACACACACACACACACATACACACATACTCAGATACAAACACACACACACACACAAACATACTCAGATACACACACACACACACACACACACACACACACACACACACACACACACACCAATAGCCGCATCTGTCACTACCTGCTAGAGGACCACTCACAGGTGACCACTCATTTTCCTTCAGCTTAGTCCCGTATTTATCAGGGGTCGCCACAGCGGAATGAACCGCCAACTATTCCAGCATTTGTTTTACACAGCTGATGCCCTTCCAGCCGCAACCCAGTACTGGAAAACACCCATACACACTCATTCACACTCATACACTAGGGCCAGTTTAGTTGATCGGTTCCCCTATAGCGCATGTGTTCGGACTGTAACCGGAGCACCCGGAGGAAACCCACACCAACACAGGGAGAACATGCAAACTCCACACAGAGACACCAACTGACCCAGCCGAGACTCGAACCAGTGACCTAACAACTTAGCCACATGCGAGCTTCTTTAGAATAATGAGTGTAAACGGCGGCTGTGCTATATGTAAGTCAGTGTGTCAGTGGAGTCTCCAGCATGTGTGTGTGTGTGTGTGTGTCACATGTCGTCATTGCGCCTCACAGGGAAACAACATGGCCTTTCATTGTCCAGAGCAGACGTGTGTTCCATCTCATTTGATAATAATACACTGGTTTTGCTCTGTACACACACACACACACACACACACACACACACACACTTTTCACACGTTACAGCTTTGTGCGGTGTTGACTGAATGACACACACTTTGAGTCATTAGCACTGTGTGTAATGTGAGGTGTTAAGCATGAGTTTGAGGAGCATGTGGAGGGTGTTGTGTGTGTGTGTGTGAGTGTGTGTGACTAATATGTGTATGTCAGTGTGTGTGTATCTCGCTTTGTGTGGATGAGAGATTGTGTCTGTGTTTATGTTTGTATTTGTGTGTGTGTGTGTTTATGTGTGTGTGATTCTGTGTTTGTGTGTATGTGTGTGTGTGTATGTGAGATTGCATCTGCCTGTGTGTATCTTTTTATGTATGTATGTGTGTATTTTTGTGTGCGACTATGTGTTTGAGTGTGTTAGTGTGTGTGTGTGTGTGTCACTTTGTGTATCTGTGTGTCTTTCTCTGTCTGTCTCTTTTTATCTATCCCTCTGTGTGTGTGTGTGTGTGTGTGTGTGTGTGTGTGTGCATGTGTGTGTGATTGTTTACATCTGTGTGAGTGTTTGTATGTGTGTGTACCTCAGTGTGTGTTTCTGTGTGTTTGTGTGTGTGTGTGATGTTTGTGTCTGTGTGTGTGTGTGTGATTCTGTGTCTATGTGTACTGTATGTGTGTGTGACTGTGTGTGATATATGATATTGTGTGTGTTTGTATGTGTGTGTGATTCTGTGTCTGTGTATTTATATGTGTGTGTGTGTGTGTATGTGAGATTGCATCTGCCTGTGTGTATGTGTGTTTGTATGTTTTTATGTATGTGTGTGAGTGTGTTTGTGTGTGGCTGTGTGTTTGAGTGTGTTAGTGTGCGCCTCTGTTAGTTTGTGTCACTTTGTGTATCTGTGTGTGTCTTTTTATCTATCCCACTGTGTGTGTGCATGTGTGTGATTGTTTACATCTGTGTGAGTGTTTGTATGTGTGTGTACCTGTCTGTGTGTTTATGATATTGTTTGTGTGTTTCTGTGTCAATGTGTGTGTGTGTGTATGATATTGTGTGTGTCTGTGTGTTTCTGTGTCAATGCGTGTGTGTGTGTGTGATACACAAAGATACACAAAGTGAGTGACTGTGTGAGTGTGTGTGCAATTGTTTGTGTCTGTAGGTGTGTGTAATTCTGTGTATGTGTGTGTGTGATTGTTTGTCTGTCTGTGTGTGTGTGTGTGTGTGTGTCTGATATTGTTTGTGTCTGTATGTGTGTGTGATTCTGTGTCTATGTATACAGTATGTGTGTGTGTGTGTGACTGTGTAAGTGTGTATATGATATTGTGTGTGTAAGTGTATCTGTATGTGTGTGTGATTCTGTGTCTATGTGTATGTGTGTTTGTGTGTGTGTGTATGATATTGTGTGTGTCTGTAAGTGTGTGTGCTTCTGCGTCTATGTGTGTGTGTGTGTGTGTATGATCTTGTGTGTGTCTGTAAGTGTGTGTGATTCTGTCTATGTAAGTGTGTGAGGGTGTTTTGTTTATATGTGAGACTGTGTGTATATGTATGTGCGTTTGTATGTTTTTGTGTGTGTGTGTCTATGTGTGAGTGTGTCACTTTGTGTGTGTGTGAGAGAGAGATATTGTACCTGTGTCTGTGTGTTTCACCGTATCTCTCTCTTTCTTTCTCTCTCTCTCTCTCTCTGTGTGTGTGTGTGTCATATGTAAGAGTGTATGACTCAGCTGTATTCTCAGATACCTGTGCAGCTGCTGTGTGTTTATTTCTGTGGTGAGAATATACGATAGACCTCCTAATGTTAATTAATCAGTGCATTCAAACACACACTTGCACTGTTCATATTTTTCTGCATTGCAGTTTTTCTGTACGCACACACACACACACGCACACACACACACTCAGGCTGACGCACATACAGTCCTATTAGGACACTAATAACATGGTGTGTTCTGGGATTTGTGCCCAGCGGGTGGACCTCAGCCCATATTCTGAGTGCAGGTGCTTCAGATGACTCAGGACAAAGAAAAGGCGACGTGTTTACATCACTTCACAGATCTATGAGTAAGCGGCCGGTATCTGAGGATGAGTGTGTGTCAGTCTGTGCTGTTGAGCACTGTTCATCTACTCATATAGAGCTGTTAAACCACAATAGGCGTCTCATCTACTGTTAAAGACGCTGCTTCTTCTTTCTAAACAGATTTGTATTGACATAGCAGTGTTAATTCACACTACCCATGTGAAAATAAAATAATGATAGTGTTTTTGAACCATACTACAGTAATGTATTATACTCTATGTATTATAGTATTGTTAATGGTAAGGAGTGTTAACTGTATAGTAGTGAACTGATAAACTGTCATTAAATACTGTAGTATACTTTAGATTTTACTACAGTAAACTGTGTAGGTATTGTAGTATAATGTACGCTATAGTTGTAGAAAATTACAGTATTGTGCCATTTGTTTATCTTACTGTAGTTCTAGTTACCATAGCAACTAGAATCACCACAACAGATCAAGTACTGTAGTTCTTGTGTTACCATAGCAACTGCAGAACCACCACAACAGATTGAGTACTGTAGTTCTTGTTACCATAGCAACTCTAGAATCACCATAAGAGATCAAGTACGGTAGTTCTTGTTACCATAGCAACTGTAGAATCACCATAAGAGATCAAGTACTGTAGTTCTTGTGTTACCATAGAATCTGTAGAATCACCACAACAGATCAAGTACTGTAGTTGTTGTGTTACCATAGCAACTGTAGAATCACCACAACAGATCAAGTACTGTAGTTGTTGTGTTACCATAGCAACTGTAGAATCACCACAACAGATCAAGGACTGTAGTTGTTGTGTTACCATAGCAACTGTAGAATCACCACAACAGATCAAGTACTGTAGTTGTTGTGTTACCATAGCAACTGTAGAATCACAACAGATCGAGTACAGTAGTTCTTGTTACCATAGCAATTGTTGAAACGCCTGAAACAGATCAAGTACTTTATTTGTTGTGTTACCATAGCAACTACAGAATCACCACAACAGATTGAGTACTGTAGTTGTTCTGTTACCATAGCAACTGTAGACTCGCCGCAACAGATCAAGCACTATAGTAATTGTTACCATAGCAACTGTAGAATTGCCACAACAGATTAATTACTATAGGTGTTGTGTTACCGTAGCAACTGTAAAATCACCACAACAGATTACTTACTATAGGTGTTGTGTTACCATAGCAACTGTAGAATCACCACAACGGAAGATCCCGCTAAAATTCATAGAAACACTAAAAATTTGATGTAATTTGTGCTATCATTTTGAAAAATAATGGAAGGTTTATATAGGAGATGCAACATGTACCCACAGTTCTAGTATCACTATGTGTGTGTGTGTGTATATATATATATGTATATATGTATATATATATATATATATATATATATATATATATATATATATATATATATATATATATATATATATATGTGTGTATAAATGACATATTTGAACATATATGCACAAACGCAGACACACACACACACAAAGTGCAGATCAAATCTTTGATGAATGCGGCTGAAGCCACACACTGAGCGCTGTGCTCTATTTTCAGAGTTGTTGAGGTTTCACAGAGCCTTTAGCACATCATTGACTTTGAGCAGTAAAGGTCAGAGTTCACTGACACACAAATCAGCCCATCACTATTGTCAAAACACAGCAGATTCAGCCAAAGACTGCACAATACACAAGCCACGTCACTCATATCGTTTGGAATGAGGAAAAGTATAATAGCCAATATGACAAATGAAGCCCCGCCTGTGTGTGTGTGTGTGTGTGTGTGTGTGTGTGTGTGTGTGTGTGTGATATTTTGTGTGTGTGTGCATATGCAATTTTGTGTGTGTGTTTGTGTGTATATATATGATATTGTGTGTGTGTGTGTGATTCTGTGTCTGTGTGTGTGTGTGTATGATATTGTGTGTGTCTGAAAGTGTGTGTGATTCTGTGTCTGTGTGTGTGCGTGTGTATATGATATTGTGTGTGTGTGTGTTTGTTTGTGTATGATATTTTGTGTGTGTGTGCATATGATATTGTGTGTGTATGATATTTTGTGTGTGTGTTTGTGTGTGTATATATGATATTTTTGTGTGTGTGTGTGCGTGTATATATTTTGTGTGTGTGTGTATGATATTGTGTGTCTGAAAGTGTGTGATTCTGTGTCTGTGTGTGTGTATGATATTGTGTGTGTCTGAAAGTGTGTGTGATTCTGTGTCTGTGTGTGTGTATGACATTGTGTGTGTCTGAAAGTGTGTGTGATTCTGTGTCTGTGTGTGTGTATGACATTGTGTGTGTCTGAAAGTGTGTGTGAGTCTGTGTGTGTGTGTTCACGTGTATATGATATTGTGTGTGTGTGTGTATGTTATTTTGTGAGTGTGTGCATATGATATTGTGTGTGTGTATATGATATTGTGTGTGTGTGTGTGTGTGTGTGTGTTTGTGTGTGTGTGTGCGTATGTATGATATTGTGTGTGTGTGTGTATGATATTGTGTGTGTATATGATATTTTGTGTGTGTGTGTGTGTGTGTGTTTGTTTTTGTGTGCGTATGTATGATATTGTGTGTGTGTGTGTGTGTGTGTGTGTATATGATATTGTGTGTATCTGAATGTGTGTGTGATTCTGTCTATGTGTGTGTGTGTGCGTATATATGATATTGTGTGTGTGTGTGTGTGTGAGATTCTGTGTTTGTGTGTGTGTGTGTGTGTGTGTGTAGGATATTATGTGTGTATGTAAGTGTGTGATTCTGTCTATGTGTATGTGTGTGTGTGTGTGTGATATTGTGTGTGTCTGTTAGTGTGTGTGATTCTGTCTTTGTGTGTGCGTGTGTGTGTGATATTGTGTGTGTCTGAAAGTGTGTGTGAGTCCGTGTGTGTGTGTTCACGTGTATATGATATTGTGTGTGTGTGTGTGTGTGTATGTTATTTTGTGAGTGTGTGCATATGATATTGTGTGTGTGTATATGATATTTTGTGTGTGTGTGTGTGTGTGAGATTCTGTGTTTGTGTGTGTGTGTGTGTATGATATTATGTGTGTATGTGTGTGATTCTGTCTATGTGTATGTGTGTGTGTGTGTGTGTGTGTGTGATATTGTGTGTGTCTGTAAGTGTGTGTGATTCTGTCTATGTGTATGTGTGTGTATATGTGATATTGTGTGTGTCTGAAAGTGTGGTTGCTAGTCTGTGTGTGTGTGTTCACGTGTATATGATATTGTGTGTGTGTATATGATATTTTGTGTGTGTGTTTGTGTTTGTGTGCGTATGTATGATATTGTGTGTGTGTGTATGATATTGTGTGTATCTGAATGTGTGTGTGATTCTGTCTGTGTGTGTGTGTGTGTGCGTGTATATGATATTGTGTGTGTCTGTAAGTGTGTAAAACTTACGCGAACGCAGGGAGAACATGCAAACTCCACACAGAAACGCCAACTGACCCAGCCAAGACTCAAACCAGCGACCTTCTTGCTGTGAGGCGACAGCACTATAAATTATATTATGTATATTATTATACAAAGTTTTGCAAAAACCCTACACAACTCCTCAGATATTGTCAGTTTCACTGAATCAGCATGAGTCGGAGCTCTAGAAAAGGAAACTCTAGCCATGTGCAGCTCAAGGCATGGTGTAATGACTGATGAATGCACGCTGACTATTTCACATTATTATTCTGAGCTGATCCGCCTGCGGGTGAACGGCCGTGTCGACGGTGACAGAGCTGAAAGTCAGGTTTTTTGACTTCCTAAAGTGACGCAACGCATGAGAATCTGTGTCATACGGCCACGTCCAACACTCGCTGTGTGCGTGAATAGAAAAACAGTGAAGGTATTGTTCAAACGAGAAAGAGGCGCTTGGAGAGAGCGGCAGAACGGCAGAGAGGCTTGTGACCGAATCAAGTGGACTTTGTTTCATTTTTGAGTTGGTATTCTTGACCTGTTATCTGCGGATCAAGGTGTGGCTCTGTCTGCTAGCAGAATACACACCTTCTATTGTCAGGAGTCACACACACACACACACACACACACACACACGCTGATTTATTTACACTCTCATGAAGGCAAACTTGGAATAATCCGCTTACTTTCCTGTATTAATATATGTGTAGTTTACATATCAGATTTAGTATGGCTGAATAAATGTGTTATCTAATCATTGAACAACTGCATTAGTGTGTGTGTGTGTGTGTGTGTGTGTGTGAGTAAACATTGCCTAATTAGGCTGGTAATTAACATTATTCCTTCATTTTCCTTCGGCTTAGTCTCTTATTTATCAGAGGTCGCGACAGCGGAATGAACCGCCAACTATTCCAACAAATGTTTTATACAGCGGATGCCCTTCCAGCTGCAACCCAGTACTGGGAAACACCCATACACTATGGCCAATAAAGTTCATCAATTCTCCTATGTGTGTGTGTGATGCTCTACAGAGTCTCAGGTGTGTGTGTGTGTGTGTGTGTGTGTGTGTGTTTGTGTCTGTGTCTGTGTGTGATGCTCTACAGAGTCTCAGGTGTGTGTGTGTGTGTGTGTGTGATGCTCTACAGAGTCTCAGGTGTGTGTGTGTGTGTGTGTGTGTGTGTGTGTGTGTGTGTTCTGTCTTCTAGAACTGGATTGGGTGTGTGTATGGGGAGTGTGTGTGTGTTGTGTGTGTGTGTGTAATGCTCTACAGTCTCAGAGGTGTGTGTTTGTGTTCTGTCTTCTAGAACTGGATTGGGTGTGTGTATGGGGAGTGTGTGTGTGTGTGTGTGTGTGTGTGTGTGTGTGTGTGTGTAATGCTCTACAGTCTCAGAGGTGTGTGTGTGTTGTTTGTGTGGAATGAACCGCCAACTATTCCAACAAATGTTTTACACAGCGGATGCCATTCCAGCTGCAACCCAGTACTGGGAAACACCCACACACGATAGCCAATTTAGTTCATCAATTCTCCTATGTGTGTGTGATGCTCTACAGAGTCTCAGGTGTGTGTGTGTGTGTGTGTGTGTGTGTGTGTGTGTGTGATGCTCTACAGAGTCTAAGGTGTGTGTGTGTGTGTGTGATGCTCTACAGAGTCTAAGGTGTGTGTGTGTGTGTGTGATGCTCTACAGAGTCTAAGGTGTGTGTGTGTGTGTTTATGATACTTGCAGAGTCTCAGGTGTGTGTGTGTGTGTGTGTGTGTGATGCTCTACAGAGTCTCAGGTGTGTGTGTGTGTGTGTGTGTGTGTGTGATGCTCTAGTCTACAGAGTCTAAGGTGTGTGTGTGTGTTTATGATACTTGCAGAGTCTCAGGTGTGTGTGTGTGTGTGTGTGTGTGTGATGCTCTACAGAGTCTCAGGTGTGTGTGTGTGTGTGTGTGATGCTCTAGTCTACAGAGTCTAAGGTGTGTGTGTGTGTTTATGATACTTGCAGAGTCTCAGGTGTGTGTGTGTGTGTGTGTGATGCTCTACAGAGTCTCAGGTGTGTGTGTGTGTGTGTGTGTGTGTGTGTGTGTGTGTGTGTGTGTGTGTGTGTGTTTGTGTGTGTGTTCTGTCTCCTCTAGAGCCGGATTGGGTGTGTGTGAATCTTGAGTGTTCGTGTGTCAGGGCTGCTCTGCAGAGTCAGGTGTGTGTGTGTGTGTGTGTGATGCTCTACAGAGTCTCAGGTGGTTGTGTGTGTGTGTGTGTGTTTGTGTGTGTGTGTTCTGTCTCCTCTAGAGCCAGATTGGGTGTGTGTGAATCTTGAGTGTTCGTGTGTCAGGGCTGCTCTACAGAGTCTCAGGTGTGTGTGTGTGTGTTCTGTCTCCTCTAGAGCCGGATTGGGTGTGTGTGAATCTTGGAGTGTTCGTGTGTCAGGGCTGCTCTCTCATCCACAGAAGCGTCTTCAGTCTCTGCGGTGTGAAGTCGGTCCTGCAGGACTCGTTTGAGGACTCAGAGATTGAGGTGAGACGCTTTCACACTGCTCAAACCTGCTCCAGTCTCCAGAGCTCTGCTACATACACCTCTGCACATACACATGCTGAAATATCGGTTAAATCATTCATGGAAACTCATGAACTTTAAATAAAAGTGAAATCTTTTTTGTTTTCATAAATTGAGTTTTTTACAATATTCTGTGCAGAAATAGTAAAGGTCAGCAAATCTGTTTTTATTATATTTATATTTTTCAATTTGTAAATGTATTTTTTAAATATATTTTTAAAATGGTAAATTATTTTTAAAGAAATTTTATTTAATAACTTAATTTTTATATTTATTTACTTACTTTATTTTTAAATCATTTTTTATTTGTTTTAATTATTTATTTATTTATCTTTTACATTTAAAAATTTTTAAAATTTAATTTAGTTAAACATTTATTCATTTTTTTATTGGTTAATCATTTTAAATTTAATTATTTTATTGTATTTTTTAATTGTTTGTAAATAATCTGTAATTAAATTAATTATTAATTAATTAATGTTGATATTTTTGAATACTTTTTATTACATTTTAATTAGATCTTTTTAAAAATTTTTATTGGTAAATAATTTTATTTCTAATTTATTAATTTTATATATTTATATTATTTTTTATTTGTTTGTTTGAAATTTAAATGTAAATACATTTTTATAATTAATTAATTAGTTTTTTATTTTTTAAATATTTTTAATTTAATTTAATAAAATATTTATTAAGTAATTAAATTATTTTATATTTTTATATTTATTTATTTATTGTTTGTAAACAATTTGTAATTAAATTAATTATTATTAAATAATGAATTAATACATTTATTTTATATTTATTTATTTTATATTTTATAATACTTTTTTATTTTATTTTATTTAATTGAATATTTATTTTTATAGTTTTATTATGAGTTATTTTTATTGGTAAATAATTTTAAATTAAAACAAATTATTTTTAAATATTTTTTATAGATTTTTATTTATTTGTTTGTAAATAATTTGTAAACAAATTAATTATAATTTTTTTTTATTTTAATATTTATTTATTTTTATATTTTTAAATCTTTTATTTATTTAATGTATTTAAATATTTATTTTTATATTTATTTCTTTTTTATTGTTAAATTATTTTAAATTGAATGAATATATATATATATATATATATATATATATATATATATATATATATATATATATATATATATATATATATATATATATATATATATATATGTATAATTTATTTATTTTTTTTACTGGTAAATGCTTTTTATTTAATTAATATTTTAGATTTAAAATTTTTAAAACATTTTATATTTATCTGTTTTTTAAGACTTGCTATTTATAAGTGGAATTTGTCTGTAATAGTGCTAATATTTCTGCTAGTATAATCAGATGCATCTGTGTATTATAAAATGTCACCTGCTGGTGTAATATTGTGCAATGCTCTCTCTCTCGCTCTCTCTATATGCAGTTTATCAGTTCTATGGGCAATGAAGCAGCGAAGGCCAAGTATGAGCAGCAGGTTCCTCCATTTTACTTCCGTCCATCACACACAGACTGCAGGTGAGACCCAACACTCCTCCTCCTGCCTACCGAGTGCCCTTACACACACACACACACACACACACACACACACACACACACACACACACACACACACACACACACACACACACCCACACACACACACACACACACACACACACACACACACACACACACACACACACACACACACACACTACAGAGTGCCTTTACATTGTTTTTCTGTTCTCCTGACATCATATTTTTTGTTCTGTCACACACACACACACACACACACACAGAGGGTGTTTTCTCACACGTCTGGATGGCTGTGGTCCACTCTTGTAAACCTTCACTTCCTTCCTG
>NC_141032.1:1237500-1277500 GCF_052040795.2 Danio rerio
AAGTAATAATGATGATTAATATAAAAAAGTGGCATGTTTTTAAACTCTTAAATAGTTTTTTATGAGCTTCTGTGAGTCTGTGTTGTGTTTCCTGCTCCTCCAATCAATAGAGTTATCGATCGTAGAGGTGTGGTTATTGATCGATGATGTCATGCGGAGTGAATGATGGATGAGAGATCGTGCGGTGAGCAGAATACTGCTGGAGAAAGAGAAAATCACAGACAGAGATGGAGAACAGATGCTCTTTAGGGTCGAGCCGTGCTGTTGCTGAAGAGCTAAAAACACAGCCGTGAGCAATTACACTGCTGAGAGGGCCTCTGATTGGACGGAATTCTCTGTAGTGCAGGATGAGTCATCAGGTTGCATTTGTCATTCAAAGACAACATTACTATCTTCGGCTGAAGATATAAATAAGGCAGTTCTGAAGGCAAAAGGGGGTCCAACCCGGTACTAGTAAGGTGTACCTAATAAAGTGGCCGGCAAATGTGTGTTAGCTCATGTTATTATTATTAATTCCCTGTGTATTTGTACTTATTTTGCTGTTTGATGTATATTTTTGACACATTTTAAACGCAACACTGTTATGTTTATAAATGTGTTCTGTCTGTCTAACAGCACTTGGGCAATATGGCAGTCAGTTATCACAGGAGAGTCACGTGGTGATCTAATAGTAATGTGTGTTTATTATTAACTTTGCTCATGCTCGAGATACGACTTCCCTTATGACAGAAATATTTAGAGGATGTGGATATTGATAGGCAGTAGAGGAGATGGCCGGTGTGTGTGTGTGAATAAATGAATTGATGTTGTCTATTCTTCTGGCTGTCTGTGTGTGTTTTAGGCTACAGGGAGGGTTTTTTGTGGAAGCGTGGACGGGACAACGGACAGTTCCTGAGCCGCAAGTTCATCCTGTCTGAGAGAGAAGGAGCGCTCAAATACTTCAATAAGCAGGACGTGGGTGCACTTAATCTGTCTCACACACGCATGCGCACACACATATGAACGCACACTCATGTACGCACATACACACATGCATGTGCGCATCCATGCATATGCACACACATATGCACATGCACACACATATGTGCACACACATGCACAAACACGCATGCATGCACACATACTGTTTGCACATGCACACAAATCTGCATACGCACACACATATGCACACGCAAACACATATGTATACGCACACACATATGCACACGCAAACACATATGTATACGCACACACATATGCACACTCACAAATATGCATACACAGACGCACACATGCACACACACGTGCATACGAACACAAATATGCACACATACACATGCACAAACACATATACGCACAGACACACACACACATGCGCACACACATATGCACAAATGCACACTTATATGTGCACACATAAGCACAAACCCATGCGCACATACATGCACAAGCACACACATATGCACACAGTATATACACACACACACAAATGCACTCACATATACACATGCACACATATATGTGCACACGCATGCACAAACCCATGCACACATATGTCTACATGCCTAAATGCGGTGAGCTGCTGCCATGTGATTGGCTGATTAGAAATTTGTGTTAATGAGCAGTTGTACCTAATAAAGTGGCCAGGGAGTATGTTGTGATTTATGGATCTTTTCTGTTTATTTATGGTAATAAGTTACATTAAGTTTATACACATATAGAAGGAAAATGATCAATAAATACTAAATTATGTGCTTTATAATATCTTAATTTCTATATATAATTTGTTAATTTTTTTATTAATATCAATTTAAATTCAAAAGAAATTGTTTTTTAATAAATGTGTAGTATTTTACATTAAACATTACTAACCAGGTTGTTTATAAAATAATTACATATTTACACAATATATACACAATATATTTTACATACACAATAAAAAAGACACACACACACACACACACACACACACACACACACACACACACACACACACACACACACACACACACACGTGTATATATATATATGTGTGTGTGTGTGTGTGTGTGTGTGTGTGTGTGTGTGTGTGTGTGTGTATGTATATATGTATGTATGTATATATATGTATATATGTATGTATGTATATATATATATATATATATATATATATATATATATATATATATATATGTGTGTGTGTGTGTGTGTGTGTGTGTGTGTGTGTGTGTGTGTGTGTGTGTGTGTGTGTGCATGTATATATATATATAAATGTTGATATATGTGTAGTATTTTGTATTAAATGTTAGTATTTGTGTAGGATTTTTTATTAAATGTTAATATTTGTGTATTATTTTTTGTATAGTATTTTTATTAAATGTTACTAATCAGGTGGTTTATGAAAAGATTATATATTTTAATATATACACAATTTAATATTTTAATATATACACAGCTAATATCTTAAAGTCTGTAGTGTGCATATAAGTATGCACACACACACACACACACACACACACATACTCATTCCAGTGTTATGTGACTCCAGAGTCTCTCTGCTGGGTTCTCCAACTGCTCTATTGTCCACAATGTGTGTGTTTATTGCTGAGATATTTCTGTAATCTTCCAGGCGAGGGAACCCAAGGCCATAATGAGGATTGAAACCCTGAATGCTGCTTTCCAGCCGGCTAAAATCGGCAACCCGTGCGGCCTGCAGATCACATACCTGAAGGACAACAGCACCAGGAACATCTTTGTGTACCATGAAGACAGTAAGGTATCCAGAACATCGCTTTAATATAGCACACACTGCAAATTATGGAGATTTTGTCTTGTCTTTTTCTAGTCTAAATATATAAACATTTTTAAATCAAGAAGCATTTTCCACCGCTGAGAACAGAGACGGTGAAGGTTCTGGAAATGACCCTCATTAGAGGCTGATGATGGTCTTTGATTGGCTGTGGATTGGAGGATCAGTGATCATATAGTGAACCTGAACTGCTTCATAAGTGTTCATCTTCAATATTACTAACAATATCAGAGATATTCTTGTGTTTATATTAAAACGTAAAGAAATGACAGCACACACACACACACACACACATACACACACAAAGCACAAGCTGAAGGTTTCTCAGTAGCAGTAAATGAGTTGATAAAGAGCAGGATTGGACAGCAGAAGCATGCAGGAGATCACGTGTGACGGTTTTAATTCACTATTGTGTGTGTGTTTGTGTGTGTGTGTGCGTGAGTGTGAGGCTGCAGAACCTGATCTACTGGACGATCAGCACAGTTTGAGTGTGTGTGTGTGTGTGTGTGTGTGTGTGTGTGTGACAGCAGTCTCTCTATCATAAAGCCCCCTCTGCTGGTGAATCATAAACACTGCACAGTGTAGCACTGTGTGTGTGTGTGAGTGTGAGTGTGTGTGTGTATATGTGTGATTCTGGCTGTGTGTGCTATTGTGTGTGTGTGTGATCCAGTGTGTTTTTGCAGGTTTGTGTGTGTAAATGTTTTTGTGTGTGTGTGTGTGTGTGTGTGATCGAGTGTGTTTGTGCATGTTTGTGGGTATGAGTGTGTGTAAATGTTTTTGTGTGTGAATGTGTGTGTGTGTGTGTGTGTGTGTGTGTGTGTGTGATCGAGTGTGTTTGTGCATGTTTGATGGTGTGTGTTTGTGTGTGTGTGTGTGTGTTCGTGTGTGTGCGTGTGTGTGTGTGTGATCGAGTGTGTTTGTGCCAGTTTGAGGGTATGAGTGTGTGTAAATGTTTTTGTGTGTGGATGTGTGTGTGTGTGTGTGTGTGTGATCGAGTGTGTTTGTGCCAGTTTGAGGGTATGAGTGTGTGTAAATGTTTTTGTGTGTGTGTGTGTGTGTGTGTGTGTGTGTGTGTGTGTGTGTGTGTGTGTGTGTGTGTGTGATCGAGTGTGTTTGTGCATGTTTGAGGGTACCAGTGTGTGTAAATGTTTTTGTGTGTGTGTGTGTGTGTGTGTGTGTGTGTCTGTTGTTTATTTTTGAGGGGTTTGTCTGTGTGTACATAGGTGTTTGTGCATTCATGTGTATTTGTGTGTGCATGGGCATATGTGTGTGTGTGAGTTTGATTGCGTGGGTGTGTTTAAATCTGCGTTTGTGTCTATGTGTGTTTAGGCTTATATATATGAGCTTGCTTGTGTTTGAGAGAGTGTGTGTGTGTGTGTGTGTGTGTGTGTGTGTGTGTGTGTGTGTGTGTGTGTGTGTGTGTGCGCTTGTGTCTCTGCATCAGTGTGTTTATGTGTGTGTGTTTATGCTATATTATGGGGACCGAGGTAGAAAAACCTGATTTGTTTGGCGTTGTGTGTCTAGATTTCAGTCTTCAATACTAATGATGTCTATCTGAAGGTGTAAAACTGCAGACAGGCTGTGTGTTTGAGTGGAGTGTTGAGTTCAGGGAGAGAAAACATCATTTTGCCAGCATAAAAGCAACAGAAGTCGGTGGAAAGTCTCCAAATTGCACAAAAAACTAATGTGTGTGTGTGTGTGTGTGCAGGAAATGGTGGACTGGTTCACTGCGATCCGGGCAGCTCGCTTTCATTACCAGAAGGTGGCATTTCCTGGAGCTAATGATGAGGACGTATGTGAATCTCATCTCATTTCTCCCAGCGGCTGACACATAAACATGAGTTATGAGCCTCAGACTCGCTGTATCCAGCTCTTCTGTGATTTACACAGCACAATCATGTTCTTGTTCGCTAATTTAGTCTTGTAAAAACTTAAACAGATGCATTACATAAGAGATTACTAGAGGTTTATTCTCAGAGAGTAAGGGCTCTATCATACACCCGGCGCAGTGTGGTGTGAGGCGCGGCGCAATACTTGTTTGGTAGTTTCAGCTTGGCGCAAGAGTGGTTTTGAGGCGTTGCTCTACGCTGTTTAAATAGCAAATGCATTAGCGCTCATATGTGCACCCATAGGTGTTCTGCTCTAAAAAGGAGGCGCTCTGAGGCGGACCGCTGGCACGTTGCTATTTTGAGAAACTATAATAGATTTTTCATTAGAAAACCCGGTCTAAACTCCGGCACAGAGTTGCGCCTCGCTTACACACTGCTTAATACACACAAGAGAGCAATATGCAAATATCTTTACATATGAAAAAATGTAAATATTAAGGATGTATATAGGATATAATAAGAATAGATATAGAATATAAATATAAAGGATTAAAATATTACAAAACATATTATTTTCTAGCCTACATAAATATGAAAAATCACTGCTTTATGTCTTCTTCATCTCTGGAGGCTTTTTCAGTTCATTCATAACAATTTGCTTTTGTATAATGTTATTATTATTAGCAGTATTATTTATTATATCCATATTTATATTTGTTTTATTAAAAACAAGCTTAGATTTGTCCACCTGTCAGGGTTTAGACCATATGGGGCACTGCATGTGTTTTAGGATATAACTCAGGTTTTTGAGCACACTTCATTATTATTGTTCATTTATTCGTTTGCTGGAGATTAGAGCTGAATTTAGAAATAGTTTTGAAACGAATATTTGCGCTTAACAAACTAAATTAATTATTTATTGGCTAATTGATGTCTGTGCGTAAAGGTTTCCCTTTCCACAAGAGCAAAAGTGAAAGTGATCCATTATCTCTCATTCTCGCGCAGTAGATGCTCTGTTTAACTGTTTTCTGTTAAATAACTGTGAACTGTTTGCTTGTGAAATGCTCAGTTTTTCCATTTACACTTACTTTACGTCCTGTAAATAGTGAATGCGCTCTTGGCGTGACGCAGCTGGCTCTTAAAGGGAATGGGAGATGAGACTCTGATTGGTTTATTCTCAAAACACACCTGTTACTCATTAAGAAAATAAACTCAACACTTTTAGACCATGCGCCACGGCGCAATTGGATTTTCCCGTCTTTAAATTAGCAAATAAAGATTCTGACACACCCTGAAAGCGTTTGCGCCCTGCACTTTCCGTTTTGCACATGGACTGTTAAAATAGAGCCCAATGTCTTAAAGTTTACACTTTTATTTAAGCACACATGTATTTCTGTGTATACACATACATAGACTGGGTACAGGAAGTTGAAATGTTTCACACTTTCTCATAGCCAATTTTGAGGGATGTAAACAAAAACAACGGTCTCAACGCATTTCCTGTTTAATTTCTACAGCTTCCGAGAATCCAAAAAGAGCCACATATTAATAAATAATGTTATGATGGCTGTTTTAGCATCACATTATGAATAAATTGCCTCTTATTACAGCTGTGAAATAGTTTGATAACTAGCAGGAAATGTCGATGAGCCAGTGAAATGACCACATCAGGCTGGAAAATGACCAGCTAAATCCAGCTAAAACTAGCTTGACCAGTCTGGTTTAAGCTGGATATAGCTGGTTTTGGCTGGGCTCCCAGCTTGGCTAGGCTGGTCAAGCTGGTTTTAGCTGGTCATCTCCCAGCCTGACCAGCTAAGACCAGGCTGGAAATGGCTGAAAACCAGCCTGGAAGTGGCCAAAACCCCTCTAAAACCAGCCTGGTCGACCAGCTAAAACCAGCCAACCAGCCTAGGCTGGTTTAAGCAGTGTTTTTCAGTAGGGATATGACATTTCAGTTTTTCTTTTTTCAATAAATCTGCAAAGATGCCAACAGTTCTGTGTTTTTCTGTGTTTGCAGTGTTCATACTGGTATTAACTGAGCATGTTTTCTCTGTTATGGTTCAGTTGGTGCCCAGACTTACAAGAAACTTCACAAAGGAAGGTTTCATGCAGAAAACCGGCCCACGGGTGAGTTTATATATTAATAATCTTCATATTAATTCATACCAGAGCTATAGTTACAGATGTAGAACTTGCACTTCGTCGTGTCATTTTTGCACAAATGAACTGAATATCCAATGTGCTTTAATGAACGCGTTTAATGGCCTGATGCTCTACTCAGCACACCGAGGGCTTCAAGAAGAGATGGTTCACTATGGACGACCGCAGACTCATGTACTTCAAAGATCCACTGGTGAGGAAACACTGATCAAATGATATTTATAATGCTTTAACACTGTTTACTGAAGCTCATCCATTCAGGCTTTGATCCTAATTGTGGCGTTTTGGTGACTGTCGCTTTAAATGCAAATGAGATGGTGCTGTTTTCAGAAGAGGGCGGAGCTACAAATGCACATGCATCAGCATGGCGGCAGATGTAAAACAGCACTCTCAGTGCTCATCAGGTCTGCATGTTGTCAGTGTGTGCTTCATGCTCCGGAAACTCCACATCTGTAATCCTCTTAGTCTATGCTGAGATCATCTTCAGCAGCTCAATCACTCTAATGGCTAATGGACAGACGGCTGCTTCTCACTCAGGGCTGCTGATGAGGGAGAGATGGGCACTAGTGGGCGGGGCTTTCCCCCTTCTGATGACACGTGGAAAGGGAGAATGTCAATCAAAGTGTTTCCTTCATCAAGTCTGATTATAAACAATAGATTAATTCATATTGAGCATTAGAGTCTGCAGATATTCACACACTGCTGACACACAACTGGGTTTAAACCCCTTATAAAAGGGATTTTTGCATGATTGGTGTGCTTTAAACATCATTCTTCAGGTGTCGGTCTTGTTTTTATAGGATGCGTATGCGCTGGGCGAGGTGTTCATCGGCAGTAAGGAGAATCGCTACACAGTCTTGTCTGGTTTGCCGCCTTCGACTCAAGGCTACCACTGGAAATACGGCATCACCATAGAAACGCCAGACAGGAAGTTCCTGTTTGCTTGTGAAACCGAGGCCGAGCAGAAGGACTGGATCGCAGCCTTTCAGAGGGTCGTAAACCGGCCCATGATGCCGCAGGAGTACGCAGGTAAACACTGCATTTCTAGTAGATATGTGTCTGTTTTATGCACATTTTGTAATATTGCAGCACAGTGGCTAGCACTGGTTTGAGTCCCGACTGGGTCAGTTGGCGTTTCTGTGCGGAGTTTGCATGCTCTCAGTTGGCGTGGGTTTCCTCCGGGTGCTCCGGTTTCCCTCACAGTACAAACACATGCGCTATTGGGGAATTGGGTAAGCTAAATTGTCCATAGTGTATGTGTGTGAATGACAGTGTATGGGTGTTTCCCATTGATAGGTTGCAGCTGGAAGGGCATCCGCTGCGTTAAACATATGATGGATAAGTTAGCGGGTCATTGCACTGTGGCAACCCCTGATTAATAAAGGACGTTTAAATGAATGAATGAATGAATGAATAACCCAGCGGGAACCCTTATGTCAAAATGACATTAAAAAATACGTCAAAAATGCAAATCAATTTAATCTTAATTGACTAAATTGGCGTCAAAACGACAAAAAGTTGACATCCAACATTGGCGTAAAAAAAACACAGTCCTGTAATTGACTTTTAACATGTTTTAGATGTTAATGTGATGTTGTTTACATGCAGTTGTCTACCTTTAATGTCAAAATGCTTTATTCTAAAATGCTTAATTATGCGCATAAATTTGCATATTTAGATGGAAACGTTGCCTTAATGGGTATTTTTTCCTTCTAGTTGAGGCTCATTTCAAGCACAAGCCTTGACGCGGGCTGTAAACCTGTAAAGGACAAACAGAAAACACAGATCTGGCCGTGGGAGGACATGCAAACGGCCGTCTGTGCTTCATGTAGTGCTCCAGAACTGAACTGATGTGCTGATGGTGGCGTCTCCGTCCGTCTCCACTGCTGGATACTGTACAGATACGGCATGTGAACGTTGTTCATCGCTCTAAACATAACATTTAACCTGTGAACGCCACTAAACGCTTGCATCTGACTGCTGTTATTTATTGGATTATCCAAGCCAGTGCTGCTGTGAGGTTTTTAGTGGATCTTCAGACGCTACGCAAACATTGACACTGTGCACTGCAGGAAAGTTTCTTGATTTCATCTTGTTTTCAGTAGAAATATCCTTCTTAAATCAAGATATGTATACTAGGGAGGAACAAAATCACTGCTGTGTTTTTTTTAAACATGGTTAAAACCTTAAAACAAGAACAAAGATCTGTTACTAGCAGCCCAGGCTCATTATGGATATGTACCCCTGTGTACATTTCTGGAGAGCGCCAAATACGTCGCAGAAGCTACATTTTTTTGTAATTTTTGAGTCCACTAGAGGCCATTGTGTATGCTTTTTTTAGATCTCAAATTTCTCTCGCCAGTGCCATTCATGCATGCTGTTCTTGCGTAAATCCACCAGAGGCCGCTGTCGACTGACTGACTGACTGACCGATCCTCCCACCCCTGGATTTGGGGATCCTCTGCCATTCCACCTAGCAGATCCTCTCCAGTTCTGTCAGGTTCGATGGTAAACGTTGGTGGACAGCCATTTTTTGGTCTCTCTTCAGATGCTCAATTAGGTTTAGGTCAGGGCTCTGGCCAGGCCATTCAAGAATAGTCACAAGAGTTGTTGTGAACCCACTCCTTTATTTTAGCTGTTTGCTTAGGGTCATTGTCTTGTTGGAAGGTAAACCTTCATCACAGTCTGAGGTCCTGAGCACTCTAGAGAAGGTTTTCGTCCAGGATATCTCTGTACTTGGCCTCATTCATCTTTCCATTAATGTGTTTACAGGTATTAACTGGTTTAGTTGGTGCCCAAAATTTAATTTGCGCCTGCTGTTCTTACATAAATCCACCAGAGGCCACTGTCGACTCACTGATTGACTGACTGATCCCCCCCGCTTCCTTCTCTAAACCCAATCGACTGTGTTTTCAAAAGCAATCCAGAAAAAGAAAAGCCCTCGCTTTGATTTTTACCACGTTTTCAGATCTTACCATGTCCTCACCCTGTTGTTTACTTGTTTATATATATTTTTTTGCCTTTGGTTTTTTGTCTTAGCTGCTTTCTGGAACCGTTATTCACTGTACTCGAATGCCGTTGTCGTGGTCAACTCCGCTCCAGGTCATAAGTCCACCGGCGTACACAGTGAGCCACTGGGCAAACTGGTAACAGTGGAAAAGCCGTCCGCATGGAGGTAAGCGGTGAGCTGGTAGCCGAAAAGGAACAGCGTCATACCGCCCCAAAGCGTTCGTTTTAAAGATGAAATGCAGCCATACGTAGCTCTGGCTACATAATTTGTGCTCTCCAGAAATGTATACAGCGGTACGTTTTCAGAATGAGCCTGTGTTAGTTAATCGAGTCTGAAATTAATAAGAAGAGATTTAATGGATGACATCTAATTTGGTTGATATTTTCTTGCTTTACTCAATATAGTAATAAAAAATATTATAATCAAATTATAGTAACATGTTTTAAAATATTTATTTACACAAAAATATACATTATTTATTATATATATTTTTAGAACAAAATACAATTTTTTTTGTTTCACAATTTAAATATTTGTCTACAAAATTTTCTTTTGTTGGTATTTTATTGCTTTACATAATAATCAATTATGATAACATAAAAAATGTATATAAAAATAAAATAAAATTATATATATATATATATATATATATATATATATATATATATATATATATATATATATGATCAATATCACACAATTAGCAGTGCAATATAGTGTGATATTGTGTTTATACAACAGTTCGTCAGCATTATCGTGTATACAAAAAAGAAAATCAAAAACGGAGAGTCTCAAAAACCCTTTTGTAAGAGGAACTACTTTCTTCCGCCGTTCATTCACATCTGCAGCTGACCTCAGAACAGCAGAAACCGCTGCTCATTCACCAACATCACTGTAGAGCTAGTGTTTGAATGATTCTCTAGCATAATGTCTAAAGTGAAGACAGAAAAGCTGATTTTGCTCAAATTTTAAAGATTATGAGGCTGAACAGCATGAAATGTCATCAGTCTACAGAGATTTTCCAGTATTTCTCTGCTGCAATCAGGAGATCACAATGATTAGCCATGAAATAGCCAAAGCAAACACTAGCAGATTACTGTGGTATAAATACAGCACTGCAACATACACAAGAGATGGATCGACTTTGAATGTCACCTGATTTATAATGATTTGATCAGCTGTAGTTTGAAATTACGCTGTGTTTTTCTCCATTAAAGACTTATTAAGTTGCCTCTGTCGCCATCTTGTGGCAGAAAGTCAACCGTCTTGTAAGCCGACATGCTGAATCTCCGAACTAATGAATGTCTAAAATAGGCACTATCCTTATAATAAAAGGTTGCAATCTAAAAAGGTTCATTCTCCTCTAGAAAACCCTCAAAAGTTCATGATGTTGTCCAACAGCTGCAATATTTGTCAAACTGTAGTGTTCTGCTTGCCACTCGTGTGGGCGGAGTGATACACAAGGGTGAAGAAGTTGTGTTGATATTACTTTAACATCTCACAGCTATCAGATTCGAGAACCAGACAGAACTGTTGTATAAATAAGTATATAATAAGAAATATAATCATAATAAATTTGCACAATATTAAATATACATTATTGATTAGTTATATTGTTTCTCATCATGGATGTATCCTGATTTAAGATTACCTTGTACTGGAAAACAAGATGTGAGTATGTAAATAATGTTTGCAGTACAGTTTCATTCCTCATTATTCGTCATTAATAATCAAGTCTTAATGACCACGCAGCTGATATGATCATTATGAAGGGCAGTTCTGTAGGCAGAGGATCTCTTATACTACATACACACTGTACTACACATGCTGTCTGTTTAGGGTGCTTGTAAATCTCAGATGATGTCTGTAAATCATCAGGAAAGTGTGTTTTTGGTTTCGTCTCCTCCACTAGGTGGAAGCAGATCACAGATTATCATGCATGACACTGCTTCATTTAACGCAGAATAGCTTTGATATTAGTGATATTGGCCCATATTTGGCCATTTACAGATTATTTACACCAAAAACCCAAGTTGACACTGCAAAAAAAAGATGTTCCAACTTAGTTTTTTGTCTTATTTCTAATTTAGATGTCTTACAATTCTTAAATCAAGAAGCATTTTAGAGACAAGCCAAAAATATTGTCTTCTTTTCAGTAATAATGAGTCAAAATGAAGTGAGTTTTTCCTTAAAACAAGCTAGATAATGGGACAATGCGGTGAGTAGAATAATCTGTTGTCAGAAGGGAAAACTAGTTTATTTCTCTTCCCCCATTGGCATATTATTTGGCTTGTTTTCAGTAAAAACTCACCTCATTTTGACTCATTATTTCTGAAAACAGCTCCATATTGTTGGCTTGTCTATACAATGCTTCAGGATTTAAGAGTTTTGAGATATCTGGACTATAAATGAGACAAAAAAATCAAGAAAGAAACGCATTTTTACAGTGAATAATTGAGATATTAAGCTTCAAAAGAGATTTGGAAGTGACTGTTATGTAAAATAAGCATCTGTCTGTCATCGGATTGCTTCATGTGTACATATATTCAGAATATTGGCCATACTGTATGGATACAGGCATTAACGTAAACCCACATTGGACGACCACCGCACATAGAAATCTGATGCATGGAAAATATGCAAAAGGTTTTTATAAATAAATAAAATATATGTCATATATGCAACATTCTTTTAGAGCTACTGCAAAAATGGCTGCTTTCATATGTTGTTTTATTAACTATTGGCATTACAAATATGCATTTATCTATAATATTTACAGTGCTCTGCATAAATCAGTACAGCCCCTTTTCTGAAAATTAATATTTTTATCCATTTCTCAGTGATTATAGATGATAAATTCTCAAACTGGATTCCTGGAGGGCCGCAGCTCTGCACAGTTTTGCTCCACCCCTAATCAAACACAGCTGATCCAAATAATCAAGGTGTTCAAGACTACTAGAGACTGTTAAGCAGGTGTGATTTGGAGTTGGTTGGAGCTAAATTCTGCAGAGATGCAGCCCTCCAGAGGATTGAGACCACTGATTTAAGCGAAACACGTTTATTAAGCGGTTTTATTAATTAAAATAAAAGTTTGATCACCGAATATCTCTAGGAATAAAAATATATTAAATTAAATTTAACTAAACTACCTAAACTATTTGCTTTTATAATTTTCTTGATTTTTCCTTAAAATATTAATAATTTTTTCCCAAAATCTTAATTTGGGTTTGCAAATTTTTCAATTCAGATGTTGAAATAATATTAATAATAATATTTGAAAAACAAATTATATATATATATATATATATATATATATATATATATATATATATATATATAAATACTAAATCTATTTATATATTTATTATATAAATATATATATATATATATATATATATATAATATTATATATATATATATATATATATATATATATATATATATATATATATATATATATATATATATAATATTATATATATATATATATATATATATAAAAATATGTGATATATATATATATATATATATATATATATATATATATATATATATATATATATATATATATATATATATATATATATATATATATATATATATATATATATATATATATATATATATATATATTTATATAATAAATATATAAATAAATAGATTTAGTATTTATTTATTATTTATTTATTTATATATATATATATATATATATATATATATATATATATATATATATATATATATATATATATATATATATACTCTCACTGGCCACTTTATTAGGTACATTTGTCCAACTGCTCATTAATGCAAATTTCTAATCAGCTAATCAGCCGATCACATGGCAGCACCTCAATGCATGGATGTGCAGCCGACAAATCTGCAGCAACTGTGTGATGCTCTCATGTCAATATGGAGCAAAATCTCTGAGGAATATTTCCAGTACCTTGTTGAATCTCTGCCATGAAGGATTAAGGCAGATCTGAAGGCAAAAGGGAGTCCGTCCAGGTGCTAGTAAGGTGTACCTAATAAAGTGGCCGCTGAGTGTGTATATACATGTACTTGAAAAGGTATATATGTAAATCTGCACAGGTTTTCAATATATGACTTATTTTATATATATATGAGAAACCCAAATATGAATTTGCATGTCATATATGTAATTTGCATATATTCCCATGTATCAGATTTCTATACGGGACTTCCTGTATCACTCATTCCAGTCTTTTCTTTACATTGAAGAGCAGCACATAAGCATACATGTAGTATATACATATATAATGGCTATGAATGTTTAGATCGCAGGGTGTAATAATAATAATAATCTGACCATCATCAATCATCTTGAGTTTAATTCTGTCCTTCTTCAGGTCATGATGATGTTCGGGTGTTGTCTCCTCGTTTGAAGTGAATGTTTACTCATGCATAAGAGTTTTGTTTTTATTTCTGTTAAAGGATGATGTGCAATTCTGAATCGACAGGTCGTTATTATAAAAACCGACACATTAATCGGGTGTATTTTGTGATGAAGACTGATGATTGTACATTCTCCTTGTCATACGGCTACTGAACAAATAAATAAATACACCAAGCATCGACTCGTGGAAATGATTATGTTTTCCAGGGCTAAGAAGCTGTAGTAGTGTGATTAAAATGTACAATTGGCTGCTTCTCACTCAGGGCTGCTGTTTATGCTAATGAGGGAGAGATGGGCACTAGTGGGCGGGGCTTTCCCCCTCTGATGACACGTACAAAGAAGGAATGTCAATCAAAGCCCCTTATTAAAGTGTTTTCTGCATAATATGTCCACTTTAAACCCCCGGTCTCTTCAGTTAATAGTCTGGAATTGTTTTTGTTATCTGTGCTATGTTTGTTCTTGTGGTGTATTCTGTTTCCCATTCACTCATTTTCAAGACTCATAGCAGCACAGTCTGAATGATTCGCCCTCCTGTATAATGCTTTCCCCAATTTCTGTTTAACAGAGAGAAGATTCAGTGTTTAGCACATTTCTAATCATAATAGTGTTAATAACTCATTTGTAATAACTGATATCTATTCACCATGATGACATCTCATAATATTAGACTAGATATTTGACTAGTGTTCAGCTTAAAGTGGCATGTAAAGGCTTCACTAGGGTAATTAGGGTAAAGTTAGGGTAATTAGGCAAGTCATTGTATAACAGTGGTTTGTTCTGGAGACAATCCAACACTAATATTGCTGAAGGGGCCAATAATATTGACCTTAACATGACTTTAACACTATTAAGAACTGCTTTTATTCTAGCCCAAATAAAACAAATAAGACTTTCTCCAGAAGAACAAATATTAGAGGAAATACTGTGAACAACTCCTGAATCTGTTCAACATCATTTGGGAAATATTGGAGAAAAACACAATATTGCACAGGAGGGCGAATAATTTTGCCCTCTGAAAAAAGTGTTGCATGCAGAACTGTTGCAAACAATTTATTTGTGTTGAATTTAAACAAACAAATCAAGTTTAATAATGTTCAACTTAATTTGTTTGTTTGAATTCAGCCCAAATAAATAGTTTACAACCACTCAATGTAAACAAATTGAGTAAATCCAAGGAATCGTTTTTGAATATTTTGTTTCGTATCACAATGTTTACTGGTATTTATTATTTGCAATAATGAAATTAATGATGTTATAATTCATTTAAGTATTGATGCTGTTTTTTAAAATAAATTTTATATTTGTTATATTAGACATTCATTTTTTTAATTTTTATAATTATTTTTTCAGGGTTTTCACCTTTATTTTTAATAGGACAGTCGAGAGAAATGACAGGAAAGCATGGGGAGCAAAGAGAGGGGAAGGATCGGCATAGGACCGCAAGGCGGAATTGAACCCGGGTCGCCACGAGCACCGGAGTGCACGTGTCGACGCAACAACCACTACTCCACTGGCGCCAACTAGACAATCATTTTTAATTTCAATTTATGTTCTTAATAAGGCAGAGGATGGCAACCCTTGCATATATATATATATATATATATATATATATATATATATATATATATATATATATATATATATATATATATATATATATATATATATATATATATATATATATATATGCATATGCATATATATATATATATATATATATATATATATATATATATATATATATATATATGCACACTTAAATGAGCACGTCCCCTTTTGAAAATTCATATTTTATTTATTTCTCACTGAATATAGACAATATATTTTTGGTGCATTAAAACAAAACACTCTTATTAAACTGTTATATTTATTAAAATAAGAGTTTAATCACCAAACATCTTTAGAAATAGAAAGAAAATACACTTAAATTCAATGAGTTAATGCATGACTTTCTCTTTATTAACAGAGAGGAGATTTAGTTTTCAGCACATTTATAATCATAACAGTTTTAATAACTCATTTCTAATAACTGATTAATTTTATCTCTGCCATGATGACAGTAAATAATATTAGACTAGATATTTGACTAGTGTTCAGCTTAAAGTGACATGTAAAGGCTTCACTAGGGTAATTAGGGTAAAGTTAGGGTAATTAGGCAAGTCATTGTATAACAGTGGTTTGTTCTGGAGAGAATCCAACACTAATATTGCTGAAGGGGCGAATAATATTGACCTTAAAATGGCTTTAAAACTATTAAAAACTGCTTTTATTCTAGCCAAAATAAAACAAATGAGACTTTCTCCAGAAGAACAGATGTTAGAGGAAACACTGTGAACAATTCCTGAATCTGTTCAACATCATTTGGGAAATATTTGGAAAATAATTCACAGGAGGGCGAATCATTTTGACTTGAACTGTCAAAAGGGTTTGTGGAGTACTAGTGCCAACCCTGATGCGTTCCTCTTTTTTTTCTGCATCGCCATCATCAGCCTGGCTCCACTGGACTGTGGAATTGTGGGTAAGTAAATGTTGGTTCTGTCTGGCTGTTGTTGTCATTGGCAGAGCGGGTGAAGCTGGAGGAAATTATTAAATGAAGGTGGAGTTACTGGAGGACTAGTCATCCACTTTACTATATTCCTTTAACAAGGTGAAGACTCATGACTGTCACACACTGTAAAATGTATCTGCTAATGAACAATATTTTGTATTTTCCGTTTATTTACGGTGGGGAATTGCATTATGGGATGCTGATCTCTGCTCTGTCGACTTTTCATGTTGAAAAATCATCAGTTTAACAAAGTGACTTTTACTGACATTTTAGTCATTTGAAATAATGTATAAGAAATATAATATCTAGAGAAATAAGTGTGTAAAATAACAGAAAATGTGCTGCAGTTACCCGACAATACAGCACTGCACACTATTACAAATGTTCACTTTTTACAACTTTTCAAGGTTAAACGTCTTTGGTAGAAAGATCAAGATCCCATAATGCAATTCAGAAACAGAAAAAAGCAGGAAAAAAAATAAAAGCATGAATCACAAAATACAGAAACTGTTAACTTATGCATATTTTTTTACAGTGCACTCAATGTACACTCAGATTCATTACTGCTTTCGAAAAGCATGTGTAAAATCCACCTCGCTGTGTTTCTGATTCTACAGTCGCTATGGTAACACAACCACTATAGTGCTCGATCTGTTGTTGTGATTCTACAGTTGCTATGGTAACACAACAACTACAGTACTTGATCTGTTGTGGTGATTCCACAGTTGCCATGGTAACACAACAACTAAAGTACTTGACCTGTTGTGGTGATTCTAGAGTTGCTATGGTAACATTAACTATAGTACTTGATCTGTTGTGACAATTCTACAGTTGTTATGGTAACACAACAACTATAGTAATTGTTCTGTTGTGGTGATTCCACAGTTGCTATGGTAACACCAACTATAGTACGTGATCTGTTGTGGCGATTCTAGTTGCTATGATAACACCAACTATAGTTCTTGATCTGTTGTGACAATTCTACAGTTGCTATGGTAACACAACAACTATAGTAATTGATCTGTTGTGGTGATTCCACAGTTGCTATGGTAACACAACAACTATAGTAATTGATCTGTTGTGGTGATTCCACAGTTGCTATGGTAACACAACAACTATAGTAATTGATCTGTTGTGGTGATTCCACAGTTGCTATGGTAACACAACAACTATAGTAATTGATCTGTTGTGGTGATTCCACAGTTGCTATGGTAACACCAACTATAGTACTTGATCTGTTGTGGCGATTCTAGTTGCTATGGTAACACAACAACTAAAGTACTTGAGTTAATCTGTTGTGACATTTCTACAGTTGCTATGGTAACAGCAACTACAGTACTTGATCTGTTGTGCCGATTCTACAGTTGCTATGGTAACACACCAACAATAGTACTTGATCTGTTGTGGCAATTCTACAGTTGCTATGGTAACACCAACTTTAGTAATTGATCTGTTGTGGCGATTCTACAGTTGCTATGGTAACACAACAACTACAGTACTCGATCTGTTGTGATTCTACAGTTGCTATGGTGACATATTTAGTATATTTGACTGTATGAGGGATCTTTGTGCCATTGTGCATCGGCTCTTGCCCTGAAATCACAATCTAAATGTCAACATAACAGTCGAGCACGCTGCAACAACTGCTCAACAATAAACACCACAATGGTGTTATAAATCAAAATCTTACGAGACTCTACATTTTCCTGTACGCTGTCCAGTTTTAGGACCCAATAATGTCAGCGAGCACAGTGATGCGTGCCGTACATGTCAACGCCAATTACATTCTTCAAACTATCAATGCAATAGAAACGTAGTGAAAGCAAAAGAAACGGCGGTCCACCCACAGCCATCTGCTCTGGAGACTCTGGCTCATTTCCACAGCATGAAGAACTTATTCGCTCGTCCTGCACTCAATTTATGCATGTTCTGCCGCTTTTGTTGCTGTTTATCCAAACAGCAGAGGGAAGCGTCTGTTCTTCTGCTCCGCTTTCATGTAACGGCAGTGGTAATGATTTTCTGCTTTGAATTTGTTTGGTTCCCTCCCTTAATTAATGCCTCTTTTATAATGAAAACAAAGAGGCCTTTGAGCTGCTGTCATTCAGAATCACTTCACTCTCTCCTCTGCTCTCCCTCGCCGTTTTTAGGCCTGCGTTACTTCAATAGTTACTGTAGATTCAACTCAAATAGTAGCTTGACTAGCATTAAAGACGTCAGGCGTTACTGCGTGTTCATTCATTCTACGGTTTAATTGCATGTAGCAAGACAAATCCATGATTGCATTTAAATAGCTGACAACAGAAATCGGTCTATTCTCACTCTGAAAACCAAACAAAACCAAACGAAAAACACACACTTTTATGCAAACAATAGTATAAAGAAAAAACATTCGATATCAAACTTGAAGTAAATCAGTACGACTTTACAGTAAGGTTTAAATCAGTGAGTTAAAATGAACTAACACTCCCGTAGAAAAATCTGATGCCATATGAGCATGTAGATCAGATTATCGCCATTACATGTGAACATATACATGTTCGTAATTCTAACTGGTGAGGTTTGCACATTTTGAAATGTATTTGCATATATTGCCATACTGCATATCAGACTTCTAGGGTCGAACAACACTCCTACATCATTTGTTCAACATTTATGCAATGGCAGTTTAATATCCAAAGGTGTGTCTAACAACAATTGTTGTTTAACATGTTTTACTAAACACAGTGTTTGTTCATTTTAACAAATAAACCTTATATTATCAGGAAATCTAAAGGTCGCAATTACCAGAAAAAAAGGAATGAAATGTCACGATAAAAGGTACAGAATGCATACACTGTAAAAAGCGATTAGTTGACTTTGCATCAAAAGTCAGCAAACCCATTTCTTAAAGTGATTAGCTGACTAAAAAAATGGGTGTAAATCCAATGCTTTTAAAGCGATTAGTTGACTTTACTTTAAAAAAATGAGTAAATCCAATGCTTTTAAAGCGATTAGTTGACTTAAAAAGGTGTGTAAACCCAACGCTTTTAAAGCGATTAGTTGACTTTACTTTAAAAAAATGAGTAAATCCAATGCTTTTAAAGCGATTAGTTGACTTTACTTTAAAAAAATGGGTGTAAATCCAATGCTTTTAAAGCGATTAGTTGACTTAAAATGGTGTGTAAACCCAACGCTTTTAAAATGATTAGTTGACTTTGCATCAAAAGTTAGCAAACCCAATTCCTAAAGTGATTAGTTGACTAAAAAAATGTGAGTAAACCCAACGCTTTTAAAGTGATTAGTTGAGTCTGCTTAAAAAATCTGTGTAAACCCAACGCTTTTAAAGCGATTAGTTGACTTTACTTTTAAAAAATGGGTGTAAATCCAATGCTTTTAAAGCGATTAGTTGACTTTACTTTAAAAAAATGGGTGTAAATCCAATGCTTTTAAAGCGATTAGTTGACTTAAAATGGTGTGTAAACCCAACGCTTTTAAAATGATTAGTTGACTTTGCATCAAAAGTTAGCAAACCCAATTCCTAAAGTGATTAGTTGACTAAAAAAATGTGAGTAAACCCAACGCTTTTAAAGTGATTAGTTGAGTCTGCTTAAAAAATCTGTGTAAACCCAACGCTTTTAAAGCGATTAGTTGACTTTACTTAAAAAAATGAGTAAATCCAACGCTTTTAAAGCGATTAGTTGACTTTACTTTAAAAAAATGAGTAAATCCAACGCTTTTAAAGCGATTAGTTGACTTTACTTTAAAAAAATGAGTAAATCCAATGCTTTTAAAGTGATTAGTTGACTTAAAAAGGTGTGTAAACCCAACGCTTTTAAAGTGATTAGTTGACTTTGCATCAAAAGTTAGCAAACCCAATTCCTAAAGTGATTAGTTGACTAAAAAAATGTGAGTAAACCCAACGCTTTTAAAGCGATTAGTTGAGTCTGCTTAAAAAATCTGTGTAAACCCAATGCTTTAAAAGTGATTAGCTGACTTTACTTAATGAAGTGGGTAAACCTGCTGCTTTTAAAGCGATTAGTTGAGTTTACTTTAAAAAAGTGAGTAAATCCAATGTTTTTAAAGCGATTAGTTGACTTTATGTTGAAGAAAGTGGGTAAACCTGTTGCTTTTGAAGCGATTATTTGAGTCTACTTTAAAAAGTTGAGTAAATCCAATGTTTTAAAGCGATTAGTTGATTTTACTTTAAAAATGTGAGTTAACCCAATGCTTTTAAAGCGATTAGTTGATTTTAAAGACGGTGAGTAAACCTGTTGTTTTTAAAGCAATTAGTTGACTTACTTAAAAAAATGTGAGTAAACCGATTGCTTTTAAAGCGATTAGTTGAGTTAACTTAAAAAAGTGAGTAAACCGAATGCTTTTAAAGCGATTAGTTGAGTTAACTTAAAAAAGTGAGCAAACCCAATGCTTTTAAAGCGATTAGTTGAGTTAAGTTTAAGTGAAGGTTAATTTTAAACTAATTTGGAGAGGAGCATGTGCTCATGATTGACCCAGCTGGTCCACATTAGCTAATTATGATCCTCCAATCAAAGGATCCCAAATCACTATATATATCCTCATTTCCTTTCTACAACTATCTTCGTCTGGAAGAAACCCCCCTCCTCCCCTCTTCCTTCTTTATCCAGAATGGGCGGCACGGTGGCCCAGTGACTAGCACTGTTGCCTCACAGCAAGAATACCAATGGTGCTGGGTCCTCGCTGAGCCATCTGGTATTTCTGTGTGGAGTTTGCATGTTCTCCCTGTGTCCGCGTGGGCTTCCCCCGGGTTCCCCGGTTTCCTCCCACCATCCAAATGTGCTCTATATTATAGATAAAATAGGCCTAAACCTTTTTTATAATGTCTTACTCTCAGGAAGTTCGCCTTGGCCTCAGCAGCGGGGGAGTTTGAGATAGACCTGAGCTAAATCTCCACTCGCCCTGCAAAAGGGGGGGAGCCCTGGGCTCGAGGATCCCTTGAGCTCAGGGCTCTCCCCCGGGACAGCATGCCAAACAAGCCTTGTATAAATCATGAGCTAAGTGTGAACTCTTGAAAAAGTGAGTAAACCTGTTGCTTTTAAAAGCGATTAGTTGATTCTACTTTTAAAAAGTAGGTAAATCCAATGTTTTAAAGGGATTAGTTGACTTTACTTAAAAAAGTGAGTAAACCTGTAGCTTTTAAAGCCATTTGTTGGGTCTACTTTAAAAACGTGAGTAAACCTGTTGCTTTTAAAGGGATTAGTTGACTTTACTTAAAAACATCAGTAAACCCAATGCATTTAAAGTAACTAATAGAGTCAGCTTTAAAAAGTAAACACAATGATTTTAAAATGATTAATTGAATATACTTAAAAAAGTGAGTGAACCCGTTGTTTTAAAATTATTCTTTAAATGAGCCATATGCATAATTACAAAAATTAAGTCACCTTAAAAATTTCCAAGTGATAACTGCTTTACTCTTATAATCATAACTAACTAGTGAACTTACTAATCACTTTTTACAGTGTATCATGTGCATCAAATGTATCACGTTCAATCACCTCTGTCCCATAGTTCTCTGCATTTCTGACATCCTCATCCGCATCATCATGGCCGAGTTAAAGTCGTGTAAACCGGCTGCTCCCAGTTTGTACCAGGACTATGAGATGGACTGGACAAAGTGTTGAGAACTGGAGTCATGTAGGACCGTCTGGTGGAGTGGAAGTACGGATACTGATAAATGCCAGCCGGGTAGCCGGAAAATGTGGTGAAGTACGGCGAGTTCTGCATGTCGGCACAGTCGCTGAGCTCAGATTGAGTCGGTGAGCCGTGAGACTGTCCATAATGAGAGGGACTCAATTGTTCAGTTTTAATGAGAGGTCTTTGTTGGTTTGCGCTGGATGTGGACGGTGACCCGGACGGTTTGTTCCACGCTGAAGCGCCGCTGTGATGGTGAAAAGAAGTGCTGAAGCAGCCGGGACTGGAGTGCTGCCCGCCGCCGCTCTCCGTGTGCCCATTTAATGGCAGATATTGGTCAAACTCTCGAACGTCGAACTGGCTAATGCTGCCGATGACGTCACTGCTCAGCTCTGAAATGTCCACGTTGCTGAAGTCTATGTTCTGTCTGGCGTTTTCCGACAGGCGCTTCATGCTTTGATGCTGGTCGGATTTCGGTGTGGTTGGAGGCGTTGGAGGTCCGTGTGGTTGAACTGGGTTGGAAAGATTGAATATGGTTGGTTATTATGTTCTTTGGTGTAGTGTTATTGGCAAACCGATATACAAGCAATACCGATATATCGGCCATTGAATATAAAATTATTAGTTGAATTTCTTATTTTGCACTAGGTTGGAAACATTTATTATGATTGGATGGTTATAGTTGGAAAAGAACGAACATGCATACAGTATATTGTATCGGTAAAACCGATATATCAGGGATAACGATATATCAGCAATACCGATATATCGGCTGATATTTAAATTATAGCATCATTATGTTTGCCTAAATGTAAAGTTAATTATAAAATTAACAGTAGAATTTCTTGTTTTGAAGATAGTATATTATATTGGAACAACTGATATGTCATCAACACTGATATATCGGCCGATATTAAAGTTTTTCATTTTTAAATATAATTTTTAAATATAAAATTATTAGTAGAGTTTCTTATTTTGAACTTGGTTGGAAAGATTTAATATTTTTGGTTAGATAGAGTTGCCAAAGAATGAACATGCAAATAGTATATTGCATCGGCAATACCAATATATCAGCAATACTGACGTATCGGCCGATATTTAAGTTTTTATATTTTTATGGTTTCTTAAATGTTTAGTTAAACATTAAATTAAAAGTACAATTTCTTATTTTGAACTATTTAAGGAAGGATTGAATATGATTGGTTGAATAGAGCTGGAAACAAATGAACATGCATATAGAATATTGTATCAGCTATACCAATACATCAGCTGATATCAAAATTTGTACATATTTAAGTTTGTCTAAATGTATAGTTGAATATGTAATTTTTAGACAAACTTATTAACAATAACAACTTTAATAATAGAGTTGGAAAAAAAACATGCATATGGTGTAGTGTATCGGCAAAACCAATATATCAGCAATATCGATATATCGGCTGAAATTTAAATGCAAAATTTTTTTAGTTGTTTACATTTGAATATAAAATTACTAGAAGAGTTTTTTTTTATTTTTAACTTGGCTATACAAATTGAATATGATTGGTTGGATAGAGTTGCAAAAAAAATTAAAAAGCAAATATAGTAGTATGTTGTATCTGCAATACCGATATATCAGCAATAACAATATATCGACCAACATTTAAGTTTTTACATTTTTCAGTTTCATGAGTGTATTGTTGAATATAAAATTAAATGTAGAATTTCTTATTTTAAACTGGGTTGGAAAGATTGACTATTATTGGTTGGATTGAGTTGCAAAAGAATGAACATGCATATAATATATTGTATCGGCAACAGCAATATATCAGCAATACCGATGTATCAGCAATACCGATATATCGGCTGATATTTAAGCTTTTACAAATTTCTATTAATCTAAATGTATAGTTGAATATATTATAATTAGTAGAAGTTAATAATAAAAACAACTCTAATAATAGAGTTGAAACGAGACATGCACATGCTGTAATGTATTGGCCAAACCAATATATCAGCAATACAGATTTACTGGCTATATATTTTTATTTTTCTATTTGCCTATATTTGAATATAAATGTATAAGTAGAGTTTTTTTATTTATTTTGAACTTTGTTATAAAGATTGAATATGACTGGTTAGATAGATTTTAAAAAGAAAGAACATGCATAAGGTGTAGTGTATCGGCAAAACCGACATATCAGCAAAACCGATATATTAGCGGATATTTAAGTTTTTAAGTTTTTTCACTTGCCTAAATTTGAATATAAAATGATTACCAGAGTTTCTTATTATGATCTAAGTTGGAAAGATTGAATATGATTTGTTGGATAGAGTAAGAAAAGAATGAATATTCAAATGTTGTAGAGTATTGGCAAAACCAATGTATCAGCAATACTGAAATATCTGCTGATATTTAAGTTTTTACATTTTTCTATTTGCTTATATTTGTCTATAAATTATTAGTAGAGTTTCTTATGTTGAACTTGATTATAAAGATTGAATATTATTGGTTGGATTGAGTTGCAAAAGAATGAACATGCATATGGTGTAGTGTATCGGCAATAGGGATATATCAGCAATACTGATATATCGGCCGATATTTAAGTTTTTACATTGTTCTGTTTGCCGAAATGTATAGGTAAATGTAAAATTATTAGTAGAATATGTTATTTTGAACTGGGTTGCAAAGATTGAATATGATTGGTTGGATAGAGTTGGAAAAGAATGAACATGCATATGGTTGTATCGGCAATACCGATATATCAGCAATACCAATATATCAGCTGATATTTCGATTTTTACATTGTTCTGTTTGTCTAAACGTATAGTAGAATATATAATTATTAGTAGAAGTTAATAATAATAACAATTGTAATAATATATTTGGAAAAAAAATAACATGCATATGCTGTAGTGCAATAATGATATATCGGTCGATATTTACGTTTTTACATTGTTCTGTTGCATTGTTGTGATGCAGAACAATGTAATCTATTGCAGTTTTCAATCAGGCACACAATACAAAATGCTGGGTTCCACACAATACATTCATACTGTCCAAACACACATTGATTAAGTCAACTTGTAAGTGGATTGAACATAAAACAGTTAAGTCTTCCCAAAAAACTCAAGGATTGTTTTATTTTTGCTTATTTTAATTTGAACAAGCATCAATACTCTTGAGTGCGGTGAAGATCAAACCTTTTTTAAAAGAAACAAGATCCTAAACGTGGTACGTTTATAATGGCATGACAGTTTACCAAACACTTGAGCTGGCTTACGGAAAATTAAAAGTATTATTATTATTATAATAAATGTGCAGTATCTGACCTCCATGAATGGTCTGATGGTGCATGGCTCTCATTCCCGCTTCCGTCTTGTAGATTGGATCCGTGTGATGAAGGTTTTTCTCGGCTCCTGCTTCTGCTTCATTCTGTCCAGGTTTTAGACTCTTGCGTCTCCGTGGCTGATATTTATAATCGGGATAGTCTTTCTTATGCTGCAGCCTCAGTCTTTCTGCTTCTTCCACAAACGGCCTCTTCTCGCTCTCAGACAACAGCCTGAGCAAACAGAGGACAGTAATATCATTCAATATAATATCATTAACAGTAAACTGCATCTGTTATTAATGTAAAATTGAGGGTGCACTTCATTATCCTGATGCACTACAAATGCATCATTTACACTAGACTGAATGCGTTATTCATGTAAAATAATGCATGATAGAGAACATTTGATTTGATTGCTAATTGTTGCTTAGCTTAACAATAATAATAACAAAGTTGACATTCTCCATCCTTTTGAGCTTAAGCTCTAGATGCTAACCTCAACCCAGACTCCATATGGCGCGTCTAAAACACAATCAATTCAATACATTAACTGTAATATCACAGTAACAGAGTTGACATAATCAATCTACTATTGGTGTATCCTAAACATTGCCTTCCACAGTGACATCACTTGAAGCATGTCACATGCATTTTCCAAATCAGTGCTTTACAGATTGCTCTGCATTTTTTAACCAATGTAACAGAGTTAACATATTGTTTTAAAATGGTATTTTTCATTATTATTCTTATAAAAGGAACCTTTATTTGGTCTTCGGTCAATATCGTGATAGTACACTACTATATAAGATGATTAAAGCTTCAGAAATTAAAGTAAATATGATATTGTCAATAGACTTTTAGCAGTAAACTAGTAGTATTTATTCCTCTGAACCACGTATACATCATAAGTCCTAACTACTGTGATTAAAACTAGCACTTTCTCTCATTACTAGTCACTAGTACATTCGATAGCACGTTACACTTTGCAAACAAGTAATAAACATATGATCAATTCATTACCCAATGCTAACTAATTTAACATATATTAAAAGTGTCACTCTAAAGTACTGAATACAATACATAAAACTGACAAATAATGATCTATTCCACGTGTTTACTAATAAACATAGCAGAAACGAGTGTTATATTATTATCTATTCTAACTAGCATGCATTATATATTGTTGATTTGAGTTGTTATTGAAGATTTAGCAAGTATTAATTAGTCACTAGTATGCTTGTTAGTCTTACATACCAATGGGAAATTTGTATTGATTACAACATTACAGTTTTCTGAAGTAATTAGTCTGATGCATTATAACTTATTTAGTTAAACAGTTTAGTGTCTAACACAAGTCTCTTTAAATAATATTGGAAAAAACAATAACATTATTACTAGCTAAAACCCGTCACTGATGTAGTATCTTTTCTAAAGGTACACATCGGTAGCTTAAATAACAATTCTGTACACCTTTAGGGTGCACGTTTGCTTGTTTATTATGAGGCACACATTTACATATACATTTTAGGTATTAATATGTACCTTTAAGATACAAATGTGGCCCTTACAAAGTACAAAAGTGTATCCAGCACACCAGTGACAGGTTTTGTACCTTTATTTCTGAGCGTGTAGGGTGCAAAAGTGGTAACATGCAGTGATGAGCTAACTTTTTAACAAATGTTTTGTCATAACTTTGTGTATTTAAGTTGATTATGCTAGTGTTAAGTATGCTACTGGGAAAATAAAGATTTGAAACAATCCTGATGCATTTGGTTATCCCTAGTTAACGTAAAAAGCTATTTTGTTGGGTGGTATATGGCGTATTATTTAATCTTATATGCTTTTACTTGTTTTATGTGTGTTTGTGCATTTCTAATCATAATAGTGTTAATAACTCATCTCTAATAACTGATTTATTTTATCTTTGTCATGATGACAGTAAATATTATTAGACTTGATATTCTTCAAGACACTTCTATACAGCTTAAAGAGTCATTTAAAGGCTTCACTAGGGTAATTAGGGTAATTAGGCAGGTTAGGGTAATTAGGCAAGTTATTGTATAACGATGGTTTGTTTTTTAGACTATCAAAAACAAACTAGCTTAAAGGGGCTAATAATATTGACCTTAAAATTGTGTATAAAAAAATAAGAACTGCTCTTATTCTAGCTGAAATAAAACAAATAAGACTTTCTCCAGTAGAAAAAATATTATAGGAAATACTGTGAAAATTTCCTTGCTCTTTTAAACATAATTTGGAAAATATTTAAAAATAAATAAATAAATAAATTCAAAGGGGGCTAATAGTTTTGACTTCAACTGTATATATATATATATATATATATATATATATATATATATATATATATATATATATATATATATATATATATATATATACTCATATTTAATAATCATAGAAGGAAATATGCTGTTTAATTTTGTACGCAGAAGTGTCAATGTGGAGAATGTGGAGGATATATCCTTGCCAACATTTTCTGTACTTGTGTCAATTCTGTAATTGTGTAAATTCCTATGCAAAATACAAATCTGTTTTGTATCTGATTTAGCCTGTTAAATGTCTATTTGCATTTGCATGTCAGAATTGTATTAATCAGTGTAGGGTCAAATGGACAAACCCAACTAATTACATTATTATTACACAAATTATTTTAATAATTACAATAATAATTTAACCAAGTTGTTAAATTCGTACAATTACAGAGTTCAGTATAAATGAGTTCACCCCTCACAGATCTCTCCTTTACATTAATATTTTCTACCGGATGCTTCACAATAATATATTAGTGCAAATACATTAGATGAGTCAGTAGCACAGACAAAACTAGATCTTATCTAAAAAAACCCTGAAGGGTACAGTCTAAATAAGCAGAAATTCATATGTTGGGGAAAAGTATTCAATAAAAATTTGATAAACAGGAAAAATTTAGTTGGAATTGTGTACTTTAAATATTAATGTCTTTGTATAATTTCTATTTTTTCTATTCTATTTCGGTGACTTGTTTTAATGAATAGCACTAAAAAAAGTGTTGCATGCAGAACTGTTGCAAACAATTTATTTGTGTTGAATTTAAACAAACAAATTAAGTTTAATAATGTTCAACCTAATTTGTTTGTTTAAAGTCAGCCCAAATAAATTGTTTACAACCAACTAACGTAAAAAAATGAGTAAATCCAAGGAATCATCTTTGAATAATTTTTTTCAGTGTATAACTGTTTAATAAAACTGTTTTGTTTGAATGCACCAAATATTATTGCCTATATTCACTGACTAATTAATCAAAATATTATTGCATAAAAAAAAAGTTTGCATCGCAGTTTCCGAATAAGTGTTTATTATAAAACACATGCATTAATCAGTACCTCCAGAGCTTCCCGAGGGTCTTGCTGAGCTCCGCGTTGTGCAGATGCGGGTACTGATCGGCGAGTTTCCTCCGCGCCGCCTGCGCCCACACCATAAACGCGTTCATGGGTCTCTTCACGTGCGGTTTGTCCTTCAGAGACCGACTTCCCTGCATCGGCATCGGCACTAGGGACCAGTCGTAGCCCTTCAGGACCTGCGACACCGCGTCTCGGATGCACACCGGGAACCGCGCGTCTCCATCGGTGTCCGGTGGCGGAGCGGCGCGCGAGCCTGGATCATCAGACACAGATGGAGAAGACGGAGAATCAGAGTCCACATCATCCAGAAAACAACTCTCCGGGATAGAAGCAGCTTTATCCGGCTCCTTAGACATTTTAAAATCCTGCGATCTCACAGAAGTATTCCCAATAAGCGCACTAATTGTTCGGTTTCATGACGCGTCGCGCTGAGGAACTGGCAACATTACACAACTTATTGGCGAGAGAGAAGTTTTGTGCGGCATTATTAATAGTCTCCTCCTTCTGTTTTCTCATTGGTCGAGTAGATTTTACGCAACTGCTCTGATTGGCCAGTTCTGCACATCAGCAACTTTTTAACTTAATTGAACATAATTGACTACAAATTACAGCATAATGCTGTATAACTGCTTATGTGTTCATCTATTATCCAACATTCTCACTGCTTTATTTATTTAAAACACTTTATTTTAAGGTATCCTTTTTTCCTACGCTGGAAAATTATTAACAAATTAGGAGTTTTTCAAATTTTAAGATTAATATTTTTATTTTCCCACTTTATTTATGTTTTTAAATTGCATTATGAGATACTGATCGTTCTTCAAACAACTTTTAACCTTAAAAAGTAGTAAAAAGTGACTTATATAATAATATAATAGTGTTTTTAGCAGTTTGCAGTGCTATATTGACTGTGTCGGTGTTGTATATTATGTTGCAAAAATATTGTAATAAATGCCAGCACATTGTATTATTTTACAGACTTATTTGTATTATTAAGAAGATGATGAGTTTAAGATCTCAGAGTCGTAAATATTCTCAATAATCGCACTATTTTCTCAGTTTTATGATGCAGAGTCTTTCCTTTTATAGTCTCCTCCTCCTGTTTTCTCATTGGTCGAGAAGATTTTAAGCAGCTGCTCTGATTGGCCAGTGCTGTACATCAGCTACTTTCATACTTAATTAAACATAATTGATTACAAATTAGAGCATACTGCTGTATATCCAACATTCTGACAGTGTTTAATACATTTTATTTACTTTACAAAACCTGTTACATGTCTATTCATGCCCTTGGTACATGTATTTAATGTAGTATTGGCAGTTTATTATGCATAATTAATAACCATAACCTAACTCATATTTTAATCTCATATAGTATTAATTAATTATACATAAACAAATATACAAAGATAAAACGAGTACTTAAAATTCCTAATATTGATAAACATTGTTGTTTAATTGTGAGGTAAATGTGAGGTTCCTGTAGTCTCCTCCTACTGTGCTTTCATTGGTCGAGATTATTTTACGCAACTGCTCTGATTGGCCAGTTCTGTTCATCAGCAACTTTTTAACTTAATTGAACATAATTGACTACAAATTACAGCATAATGCTGTATAACTGCTTATGTGTTCATCTATTATCCAACATTCTCACTGCTTTATTTATTTAAAACACTTTATTTTATGGTATCCTTTTTTCCTACGCTGTAAAATTATCAACAAATAAGGAGTTTTCCAAATTTTAAGATTAATATTTTTATTTTCCCACTTTATTTATGTTTTTAAATTGCATTATGAGATACTGATCGTTCTTCAAACAACTTTTAAAAAGTAGTAACAAGTGCCTTATATAATAATATAATAATGTTTTTAGCAGTTTGCAGTGCTATATTGACTGTGTTGGTGTTGTATATTATGTTGCAAAAATATTGTAATAAACTGCCAGCACACTTTGTATTATTATACAGACTTATTTCTCTATATATTATTGAGAAGATGAGAATCAGAGTCCACATCATCCAGAAAACAGCTCTCCAGGTCAGAAGCAGCTCTCGCCGGCTCCTTAGACATTTTAATATTCATCAAAAAACTGCGATGATGAGTTTAAGATCTCACAGTGGTAAATATTCTCAATAACCGCACTAATTTCAACAACATTGCTTTATTTTATATTTGAGATTAATTTATATATTGCGCAAGATTGAGCGTCTTCGTGAACTTTATAGCAGATCTGTCATCGCTCTGCGTGCTGTGTTGGCAGAGGCGCACCGTCTTCTGATAGGTCAGTGCGCTGCACGTGATTCCACGAGGATGCGCAAAACGCTGCAAACATGGCGTCCTCCAGTGAGAGTTCGGAGACCAGCGAGAGTTTCCTTAGAAAGCGACGTGGCGATCCGCTTGTTGTGGATAATACTGCACACGACAGTTGCAGCGACACAAAACGAGACGAACATTCGAGTAAATATGAGAAGAAAGTGGGTGTTTTGGTCCAGAGAGGGTCATTCTGGCTCACGCGCATCGTCCTTCTGAGATCCATCGCCTTCATCTACTGTGAGTCTGACTGGAGATGAAATGACGCCGTTGCTAGGAGACCACGCACAATTAGTTTGATTAGTTAGTGCGAGGATATTTTTTTAATGAGTGACTAGCTGCCAGTCAGCTTGATCTACTACAAACGTCTTTATGTTTCCTCATTAAAGCTCCCATGAAATTAAAAAAGTTTTTTTTGGATGTTAGCGTTAGTATTGTTCATTTGTAGGATTTTAGGCTAGTGTCTGTCACCAAATTTTCGTTTAGAAGGTATAAAACTGATATACACATCCTAAGCCTGCAGTTTGCTGTAACTTTAGCCTAAATTGATCAATAATTTTTTGACATCAGTTTCTCAACAATTCTTGACCAATCAAAACGCTAATGGCTGTTTTTTTTAAAGGGGAGGAGCTAAACTATGTCCTACCCTCTCTTTATTTTTTTTGACATCTCAAAAGCACTTCAAAGCACTTCACGGGACCTTTAAAGTCCTCCTAAAATCAAAATTCTCCATGTTTATTTTGCTAGCGCACATCATTATTCTTTTAGTGAACAATTAATCCGTGCAAATTCATTCACTTTTCTTCAGCTTAGTCCTTAATTCATCAGGCATCACTACGGCGGAATGAACCGCCAGCTTATCCAGCATATGTTTTACACAGTGGATGCCTTTCTGCCTCAACCCAGGGAAACACCCATATACTCTCACATTTATACACACTCATACACTGCGACCAATAAAGTTGATCAGTTCCCCTATAGCGCATGTGTTTGGACTGTGGGGGAAACCGGAGCACCCGGAGGAAACCCACGCCAACACGGGGAGAACATGCAAACTCCACACAGAAACACCAACTGACCCAGCTCGGACTCGAACCAGCGACCTTTGACGGGGCTAACCACTGCCTAGTCTTCAATTAAGGTCTGACTAATATTGTGTAGGATTAAGGATGTACAATATGATCATGCACAATTTGTACTTTTTAATTTTTAAATTGAATCAATTGCTGTGATTTGCTGTATGATTGTGGTTTTAATTTAAAATCGCTTATAATACCGGGTATTAATTTTGACTTTTGACTTAATAAAGTCCTAATTTGCTGCTTATTAATAGTTATAAAGGTAGGGTGTATTGTGTAAGATTAAGGATGTAGAACATGATCATGCACAATATGTATTTTTTTATTTTAAATGTATTTTTTTTTTGCTTTATTAAGTTCATTTTAGATCAGACATAAAATAATAACTCATGTTATTATTTATATAGTAATAACTCGTCTGTTTTCCAGTTGTGGCTTTTACATTTGCTCATTTTAAGGTATAATATTTGCCATTAATTACAACTTTTGCCTCAATAAACCTCTAATTTGCTGCTCTTTAGTAGTTATTATGGTAGTGTTTGGGTTTGGATATTGTGTAGGATTAGGGATGCAAAATATGATCATGCAGAATATGCACTTTTTATTTAATTTTATTTTAAATGCTTTTTTTTGCTTTATTATGTTTATGTTAGATCACACAGGAAATAGTAACTCGTCTGTTATTATTAATACATTAATAACTCGTCTGTTTTGCAGTTGTAGCTTTCACTGTCGCTTATTTGAATGTATAATACTCGCCATTAATTATGACTTTTGCTTCATTAAACCTGTAATTTGTACTATTTTTGTGATTCACAGAAGTCAATAAATTGTTTTTGTGCTTTATTAGGTTCATAATAATAATAATAATAATAATAATAATAATAATAATAATAATAATAATAATAATAATATTATTAATGCATCTCCTCATCTGTTTTCCAGTTGTGGCTTTTACATTTGCTCATTTTAAGGTATAATATTTGCCATTAATTACAACTTTTGCCACAGTAAACTTCTAATTTGCTGCTCTTTAGTAGTTATTATGGTAGTATTTGGGTTTCGATATTGTGTAGGATTAGGATTAGCTTTTTTTATTTTTTATTATGTTCATGTTAGATTACACAGAAAATAATAACTTGTCTGTTATTATTAATACATTAATAACTCGTCTGTTTTCCAGTTGTGGCTTTTACTGTCACTTATTTGAATGTATAATACTCGCCATTAATTATGACTTTTGCCTCATTAAACATGTAATTTGTACTATTTTTGTGATTCGCAGAAGTCAATAAATTGTTTTTGTGCTTTATTAGGTTCATAATAATAATAATAATAATAATAAATAATAATATTAATGCATCTCCTCATCTGTTTTCCAGTTGTGGCTTTTACATTAGCTCATTTTAAGGTATAATATTTGCCATTAATTACAACTTTTGCCTCAATAAACCTCTAATTTGCTGCTCTTTAGTAGTTATTATGGTAGTGTTTGGGTTTGGATATTGTGTAGGATTAGGGATGCAAAATATGATCATGCAGAATATGCACTTTTTATTTAATTTTATTTTAAATGCTTTTTTTTGCTTTATTATGTTTATGTTAGATCACACAGGAAATAGTAACTCGTCTGTTATTATTAATACATTAATAACTCGTCTGTTATTATTAATACATTAATAACTCGTCTGTTTTGCAGTTGTAGCTTTCACTGTCGCTTATTTGAATGTATAATACTCGCCATTAATTATGACTTTTGCTTCATTAAACCTGTAATTTGTACTATTTTTGTGATTCACAGAAGTCAATAAATTGTTTTTGTGCTTTATTAGGTTCATAATAATAATAATAATAATAATAATAATAATAATAATAATATTATTAATGCATCTCCTCATCTGTTTTCCAGTTGTGGCTTTTACATTTGCTCATTTTAAGGTATAATATTTGCCATTAATTACAACTTTTGCCACAGTAAACTTCTAATTTGCTGCTCTTTAGTAGTTATTATGGTAGTATTTGGGTTTCGATATTGTGTAGGATTAGGATTAGCTTTTTTTATTTTTTATTATGTTCATGTTAGATTACACAGAAAATAATAACTTGTCTGTTATTATTAATACATTAATAACTCGTCTGTTTTCCAGTTGTGGCTTTTACTGTCACTTATTTGAATGTATAATACTCGCCATTAATTATGACTTTTGCCTCATTAAACATGTAATTTGTACTATTTTTGTGATTCGCAGAAGTCAATAAATTGTTTTTGTGCTTTATTAGGTTCATAATAATAATAATAATAATAATAAATAATAATATTAATGCATCTCCTCATCTGTTTTCCAGTTGTGGCTTTTACATTTGCTCATTTTAAGGTATAATATTTGCCATTAATTGCGACTTTTGCCACAATAAACCTCTAATTTGCTGCTCTTTAGTAGTTATTATGGTAGTATTTGGGTTTGGATATTGTGTAGGATTAGGGATGAAAAATATGATCATGCAGAATATGCACTTTTTATTTAATTTATTTTAAATACTTGTTTTTTTTTTGCTTTATTAAGTTCATGTTAGAGCAGACAGAAAATAATAACTCATCTGTTAGTATTAATACATTAATAACTCGTCTGTTTTGCAGTTGCGGCTTTCACTGTTGCTTATTCTAATGTATAATACTCGCCATTAATTACGACTTTTACCTTTAACTCCTAACTTGCTGCTTATTAGTAGTTATTATGGTAGTATTTGAGTTTGGGTAAATCTGATCATGCAGAATATGTATTGTTTTTTAATTTTTAAATGTTTGAATGTTATTTAGACAGCATATAATAGCTCATCTCCTCATCTGTTTTGCAGTGGTGGCTTTCACTGTCGCCTACAACCAGAATAAGCAGCTGATCGGAGAGAAAGGCCTCATGCCGTGTAAAGATTACCTGAGGAGTGTTAAGCGTTATGTTGGAGGAAAGATTGACCTCTCCGCTCTGTCTTACACTCCTTCAATCCTCTGGTTCATGGACTGGAGCGATATGGATGCAAACCTGGATCTGATTGCGCTGGCAGGAATGGCTCTTTCAGGGTTGGTGCTGTTTTTGGGGTCCGCCAATATGGTCATTATGGGGACGCTGTGGATCCTGTATCACTCCATTGTGAACGTCGGACAGCTTTGGTGAGCATTGAAACACATGCATTCATATTACTAACAGTTTCACTTTTTTGGGATGATTTGATCTCAAATAATTCTCTTTTTCCTCTTTTCCAGGTACTCTTTTGGTGAGTAATCATTTCTTCACATTGTTATATGGAATATTTGTACGTCCTCAAGTATATATAAGTATCTGTACTGGAGTTTATTTGAGAAATTTATACTTTACTTGCATTCCAAAACACAGTATTGCAATATTTAATACTCTTACATCTCCTGAATGAAATCAACGAAAACTGATTCAAATGATCTGTTCAGAATGAATCTTCAGTATATGATTCATTGATTCAAACGATCTGTTTTTTTTTTTTTATTAAAGAGGTCAATCAAATACAATTACATACATAGAGACAAAAAATACAAATAAATAAAAAAATGCACAGAAATACACACAAGGACAAATAAACGCCAGGGTAACAAAAATAGGACTGATGAAATAAAGTTACATCTTAAAGAGACACAAAAGAAGAATATAAGGATACCGTTTTTGTTGCTTTTGGATGAAGAGAATGCTGGATAGTTTCCAAATATTGGTCTAGGTCGATTTTGAATAGATCAAAAAAAGGTTTAGAGCCACTAAACTTCTGTTTGTGAATATGAAACTTGGCTAATAGAATACACAAATTAACTACATATACTTTTTCCATGTTTTCTTTTAAGTCATCAAATAATCCAAAGAATATAACTTTAAAAGAAAAGGAAAAGTCACTCATAATATAAGATTGAATAAAGATCAACAAATCTGACCAGAATCTCTCTGTGAAGGAGCACTGCCAGAACAAATGAATAGAGTCTTCCTCCGAAGAGTGACAGAATGAGCAGTTTAAGTCAATGTCAGGCTTATATTTCTGAAGACAGACCTTTGTAGGATAACATTTGTGAATTAATTTAAATGTTACTTCTTTTACTTTATTTGTAATCAGATACTTGTGAGGCAAAGTCCATACTTTCTCCCATGGAATATTTTCAATAGTGTTGTTCCAATAAGGTATTACATAAGGGATTGTTATGATCTCTCTCTGGAAGAGGCCTCTAATTTTACAGTTATTTTTTTGTTGGTCTGCTGAAAAACACACACTTCCAACCATTGTGTCGATTAAATTCAGGGAGTGAGTGTGTGGCCATGGTAGTGTGACACCTTGCATTAGAATAAACACGCCAGAAGGGATGGAGTTTACAACAATGGCATATTCACTAGGAGTAGCAGGAATGTTAAACTTCTGCAAGAAATCTGGATAGTTGTAAAGTCTGCCTTCTGAGTTAAAGAGCTGGCCAACTAAAAGAAAGTTGTTTTTAAACCAATTTTCAAAATAGAGTGATTTATTTTTGTAAAGAATGTCTTTATTATTCCATAAATAATATCTGTGTGGAGAAAAGTTATGCTTGTATATTAGAGACCAGGCCAAGAGCATCTGCTTATGAAAATTGGAGAGTTTGATCGGTATCTTCAAAACATTATAATTACAAAGTAAAAGAAAATTTAAACCACCAACTTTGGAGAAAATATAATTAGGGATAATATTCCAGAGTGAGTGGGGATTTTTAAGAAAGTTTTTGAGCCAATTAATTTTAAAGGTGTTGTTTAACGTAGTAAAATCTAGATAATTCAGTCCTCCTTGTTTTATGGGGTTCATTATTACTGATTTCTTAATTAGGTGAATTTTGTTTTTCCAGACAAATTTATTTAACATGCTATCAATCCTTTTTAATGTTTCTTTATTTACCTCCAAGGAAAGCGCTGCATAGGTCAGTCGAGACAATCCGTCAGCTTTAGAGAGTAAAATTCTTCCTCTTATTGATAAGTCTCTCTGCAGCCACGAATTAAGTTTCTTTTGAGTTTTCAATATTAAAGGATCAAAATTGAGTTTGCATCTTGTTTTTTGGTCCTTATTTATTACAATTCCTAAGTATGTTATTTGATCTTTCACAGGGATGTTGCATATAATGGGAACATTACAGTTTTTAATTGCCATCAATTCACATTTTTTGATATTTAAACAAAGACCTGAAGCTTTGGAGAAGGATTCAATCAGTTTTAAAGCAAAAGGGATTTGTGAAGCATCATTCAGGAATAAAGTAGTGTCGTCAGCCAGCTGGCTAATAATAATTTGTCTATCATCAATTGTAATACCTTGTAAATTACTACTAGAAATGTGGAGAGCTAAAAGTTGTGAGGCTAGTAAAAATAAATATGGAGATATAGGACATCCTTGTCTCACTCCTCGTGACAAGCTGAATCTTGGTGATGTTCCAAATTTTAATTTAATACAGCTATTATTGTTTTTATATAATGTGCGAATGGCTCTACAAAAATAATCACCAAAACCAAACTTATCAAGAGCTTTAAATATGAATTTGTGTTCGAGCGAATCAAAGGCTTTGTAGAAGTCTAGAAAAAGTAGGAAACTGTCATTAGGGATAAGATCTTCATAATCTAAAAGGTCTAGAACTAATCTGATGTTATTTGTAATATGACGTTTCTCCATGAAGCCTGATTGCGACTCATCAATAATCGAGTTAAGCACATCTTTAATTCTTCTTGCTAAAATAGAGGCTAAGATTTTGTAGTCATTATTTAAAAGGGTGATAGGCCTCCAGTTTTCTAGACATTCTTTATCTTTATTGGGTTTGGGGATCAAGGTGATGACCCCTTGTGTCATAGTTGGTGGAAGAGCCTCCAAATCAAAACTTTCCTCAAACACTTTTAGTAAAAAAGGAGATAATTCCTTATCAAACATCTTATATAGTTCAGCGGTGAGACCATCACTGCCTGGACTTTTATTATTTTTTAAACTTTTGATTGCCTGAAGAATTTCTGATAGAGATAAATCACCTTCACATGCTTCTTTATCCTCTAATGAGATTACTTTGTTTTGATTAATAGATTCAAAAAATAAATTGGCTGAATTATCACAGTATTTTGATGTATACAAATTATTATAAAATTGGGAGCAAAAATGAGCTATCTCCCCAGGATTTTCAAGTAACTTATCGTTTGCTCTAAGTCGAACAATAGAAGCATTTAAGGCATTGGATCTCTCCATCCTGAAGAAATAAGCTGAGTTTTGTTCTCCTTCTTCCAGCCATGTTTTTCTGGATCTGACATAGGCTCCCTTAGCTTTAGTTTTATATAGCTCATCTAATTTATTCTGCAATTTTAAATATTCTGCATTTTGAGCATCTGTCAGTGATGATTCAAACGATCTGTTTAGAGTGAGTATCCAGCATATGATTCATTGATTCTAACGATCTGTTCAGAGTGAGTCTCCAGTATATGATTCACTGATTCAAACAATCAATTCAGAGTGAGCCTAAAGTAAAAGATTCACTGATTCAAAATAATCTGTTCAGAGTGAGTCTCCAGTATATGATACAATGATTTAAACTATCTGTTCAGAGTGAGTCTCCAGTGTATGATTCACTGATTCAAACGATCTGTTCAGAGTGACTCTCTAGTATATGATTCACTGATTCAAACGATCTGTTCAGAGTGAATCTCCAGTAAATGATTCACTGATTTAAACGATCTGTTTAGAGTGAGTCTACAGTATATGAGTCACTGATTTAAACGATCTGTTCAGAGTGAATCTCCAGTACATGATTCACTGATTTAAACGATCTTTTCAGAGTGAGTCTCCAGTATATGATTCACTGATTCAAATGATCTATTCAGAGTGAGTCTACAGTAAAAGATTCACTCATTCAAATGATCTATTCAGAGTGAGTCTACAGTAAAAGATTCACTCATTCAAATGATCGTTAAGAGCGAGTCTCTAGTAAATGATTCATTCATTCAAATGATCTATTCAGAGTGACTCTCCAGTAGAAGATTCACTGATTTAAATTATCTGTTCATAGTGAGTCTCCAGTAAATGATTCACTAATTTAAATGATCTGTTTATAGCGAGTCTCCAGTAAAATATTTGCTGATTCAAATGATTCGTTTAGAGTCGCCAGTATATGATTCGCTGATTCAAATTTTTTGTTCAGAGTGAGTCTCCAGTAAAAGTTTCACTGATTGAAATGATCCATTCAGAGTGAGTCTCCTACATGCATTAGCTTGAATTACCCTGCATATATGATTGTTATAAGTGTAATAATTGAAGCATGACACATCTTGCTAATTTAACATTCTTGCATAACAAACATTAATCAGTAATTCCTTTTACTTTTTCACTTAAGTAAATTAAAACTCCAATACTATTGAAAAGAAGGGCTTTACTGGAGTAATGTTTGATTAGGGTGTCTGCTCTTGTTAAAGTGACTCATTTGTGTACTCACTCTCCCAGTGATGAAATATTATAATGCACTCTTTGA
>NC_141032.1:1282500-1342500 GCF_052040795.2 Danio rerio
GTGGATGGATAGAAAGATGGTTGAATTTTATAGACGCATGAATGGATAAATGGATGGATAGATTAAATGGATGGATGGATGGATGGATGGATGGATGGACAGATGCACAAATAGATAGATAATTGGATAGCAAGATGGATTGGAGGGCCGATAGATGGATGAATAGAAGGATGGATGGGCGGATGAAGGGATGGATTTTATAGACAGATAGCTCATGGATGAATGGGTGGATGCATGGATAGACAGATGGATTTTATAGACACAAGAATGGATAGAAGGATGGACGGACGGATGGATGAATGGATGGATAGATAGATGTATGGATTAAATTGATCGATAGCCAGACAAATGAACAGATGGACAGATAAATGGATAAATGGATGAATAGGTGGATGGATGGATGGATGGATGGATGGATGGATGGATGGATGGATAGATGGATGGCAAGATGGATTGGACTGGTGGACGGATGGATAGATGGATAGTTGGTGGATGAACAGATGGATGGATTTTATAGATGATGGATGGATGGATTGGATGGATGGATAGAAAGATGGATTAATTTTATAGACACATGAAAGGATAGATGGATGGATGGACAGACGGGTGGATGAATGGGTGGATGGATGAATAGAAAGATGGATGTATTTTATAGACACATGAAAGGATAGATGGATGGTTGGATGGATGGGTGGATGGATGGATAAATAGAAAAGATGGATGGATTTTATAGACACATGAATGGATAGATAGATGAATGGATGGACAGATGGATGGATGGATGGGTGTATGGATGGATGAATAGAAAGATGGATGTATTTTTTACGCTCATAAATGGATGAATGGATGGATGGACAAATGGATGGGTGGATGGATGGATGGATGAATAGAAAGATAGATGGGTTTTATAGACACATGAATGGATAGATGGATGGATGGTTGGATGGATGGATGGATTGTTGGACAAATAGATAGATGGATAGGTGGATGGATGGGTTTTATAGATACATAGATGGATGTATGGATAGAAAGATAGATGGATTTTATAGACACATGAATGGATAGATGGATGGGTGAATGAATGGGTTGATGGACGAATAGAAAGATGGATGTATTTTATAGACACATGAATGGATGGACAGATGGATGGATGGATAGATGGATAGATAGATGAATGTATTTTATAGACACATGAATTAATAGATGGATGAATGGACAAATGGATTTATGAGTATAAAGATGGATGGGTTTTGTAGATACATGAATGGATAGATGCATGGACAGATGGACCGATGGATGGATGGGTGGATGAATGGATGGATGGATGGATGGACATGGATGAATAGAAAGATAGATGGATTTTATCAACACATGAATGGATAGATGGATGGTTAGATGGATTGATGGATGGATGGATGGGTGGATAGAAAGATAGATGGATTTTATAGACACATAAATGGATAGATGGATGCACGGACGGATGGGTGAATGAATGGGTAAATGGACGAATAGAAAGATGGAAAGATTTTACAGACACATGAATGGATAGATGGATGAATGGATGGACAGATGGATGGATGGATAGAAAGATAGATGTATTTTAAAGACACATGAATCAATAGATGGATGAATGGACAAATGGATGGATGAGTATAAAGATGGATGGGTTTTATAGATACATGAATGGATAGATGCATGGACGGACGGACGGACGGACGGACCGATGGATGGATGGGTGGATGAATGGGTGGACGAATAGAAAGATGGACAGATTGACACAGATGGATAGACAGATAGATGGATGGATAGATGGATGGATGGATGGATGGATGGATGGATAGATAGACGGATAGATAGATGGATGGATAGAATGATTGAAGGATTTTATAGACACATGAATGGATGGATAGATGGAATAAATGAATCAGTGAAGTGTGACCCGCGTCTGCCATTGGCTAAATAATATATAATGAATAAAATAGCAGCTTCAGTCTGATTACAAATATTTAAAGTAGTTTGCTTTAATACAAGCGCTTGATTTTTGTAACTCAAATGTCTGCGTCTTGAGAAAGCGAGTAAAAGTACATGTGCAGCGGTAAAGCACGCATTAACCAGCGTCAGACGACTTCTGTCTGGGTTTTTTATGGCTGGTGTAACTATTGTCTGCCAAAAGCACAGAGGTTGCCATGTAGATGAAAATGTTTTTCCAATTAGCGCCGTAAATGAGGAGGAATGGGGAAGGCGAGCTGCACGTTCGGTTAAACGAGGCCAAGAATATAATTGCCTTTAAGTACTTACAACTGTAAAAACCCTGCAGCCGTTTCCCTTCAGACACACGAGGAGCAGAGAAAACACACACACACACACACACACACACACACACACACACACACACACACACACACAACGAGAAATGAAAACGCTGGCTTTAATAGTGTGGTAATGATTATCACTCATTGGAGGTGTTTCCTCACATTTCAATGCGTCTGTTGAGTGTTGATGGAAGTAAAAGGAGTGTAATTTGGGCCCTAGGAGATGTAAAGTCATTAAAACGAATTGGGAATGTTGATCACGATGTTTGCCAATTTGAAATATGAGGTGAATTTAGGTTAGTATTTATTTAACAAAGGCTGCGTTTATTAGTGTCAGAGTGAAATAATAATAAAGATATTATTAATAATAAAGATGTTATTAATAATAAAGATGTTAATAATAATAAAGATGTTAAATTAAATTTAATACGCCATTTATTTTTTTTATTTAAAACTGAAAGATGCATGAAATCCATCTAACGTAATAGTAAAGACTTACAACATAAAAGAGAAAACTTTATTATATAAATCTACAATGCAAAAAAAATTAGTGTAGATTTTACAGCAAATTAAGTTAGTTATCTGTACGTTTCCTTAATATATACGGTTAATAACTGTTTACTTTTTCAGATTTTCTTTATTATGTTTTTTTGTTGACGTTATGTTTAGATTACATTTGTACATAACATTAGTCCATAAATATAAATTAATAAAATATGGTAATTTACCGTAAAAATTCTAAATGTATATTGCATTTCTACAATATTTTGATGATAGAATTCTGGCAAACACAGCTGCATTTTTTATACCATAAACTGTAAGAAACGACTGTAATTTCAACAGTAAAAACAGTAAAACTGCTATTGTAAAAATCCTCGTTTCGGTTAATATGTACGGTCAATAACCGTAAATTGTCTTTCCCAGAATTCCCTGCATGACACTTCACATTTTGTGCTTTTTTGCTGAAGAGTTTTGTACATATGTTCATTACATTAATGTATGACTATAAACTAATCAAATACGGCAATTTACTGTAAAATTAAACATTTATTTTACATTCCTACCATATTATTTATGTTAAAATTCCAGCAACCACAGCTGCTATTTTCTTGTACCATGCATTGTTAAAAAATACTGTAATTTCAACAATAAAAAGCGGTAAAAATCTTACAGTAATAATCTGTAACAAGGTTACAGTACGTTTCCTTATTATATACGGTTACTAACTGTATTTTGACTTTCTCAAAATTCCCTGCATGACACTACACTTTCTATGCTTTTTTGTTGACGTTATGTTTAGATTACATTTGTACATAACATTAGTCTATGACTATAAATTAATAAAATATGGTAATTTACCGTAAAAATTCAAAATGTATATTGCATTTCTACAATATTTTTATGATAAAATTCTGGCAAACTCAGCTGCATTTTTTTACCATAAACTGTAAGAAACGACTGTAATTTCAACGGTAAAAACAGTAAAAATGCTGTTGTAAAAATCCTGGTTAACAGTACATTTCGGTAAATATGTACGGTTAATAACTGTAAATTGTCTTTCCCAGAATTCCCTGCATGACACTTCACATTTTGTGCTTTTTTGCTGAAGAGTTATGTACATATGTTCATTACATTAGTGTATGACTATAAACTAATCAAATACGGCAATTTACTTTAAAATTAAACATTTATTTTACATTCCTACCATATTATTTATGTTAAAATGCCATTGTAAAAAATTACTGTAATTTCAACAATAAAAAGCGGTAAAAATCCTACAGTAATAATCTGTAACCTGGTTACAGTACGTTTCCTTATTTTATACGGTTACTAACTGTATTTTGACCTTCTCAAAATTCCCTGCATGACACTACACTTTTTATGCTTTTTTGTTGACGTTATGTTTAGTTACATTTGTACATAACATTAGTGTATGACTATATTATTAATTAATAAAATATGGTAATTTACTGTAAAAATTCTAAATACATATTACGTTTCTACAATATTTTTTATGGTAAAATTCCAGCAAACACAGTTGCATTTTTTTACCATAAACTGTAAGAAATGACTGTAGTTACAACAGTAAAATACGGTAACTACAGTAAAAATCTGTCACCTGGTTAACAGTAAATTTCCTTAATATATATGGTTATTAACCAGGGCTTAATTAGTGAATTGCGAGGTCCCGGAACAGATCGGGGTAACGGATCTGGCATGTTACCTGAGGATGGAGAGATGTCGCCCATGAAAGTGGAGGCGGGGGGGGGGGGGGGGGGGGGTGGTGTCGCGGGCGAAGGATGAAAGTGAAGAGCGGGAGTTGTCGCGGATGAAAGTGAAGTGGGTTGGGGAGTCGCCGAAGAAAGTGAAAGTGAACAGCGAATAGGGAAGGAGGGCGGTTAAGGACGGGGATCGGTAAAATGAGGTGCCGGATCAGATTTCAGACGTGCCGGATCCAGCCGGTTCCGGCACAAATGACAGTTTTGTGCCAGAAATTGCTGTTTATTGACTTTCCCATGACACCCATGATTTCCCAAGTGTCACCCCTGCATGACACTTCTCTTTTTAATGCTTTTTTGTTGATGTTACGTTTAGGTTACGTTTGCACTTACATCATTAGTGAATGAGAATAAATTAATAAAATATGGTAATTTACTGTAAAAATTCTAAATGTATTTTACGTTCCTACAATGTTTTCTGTTTTCAAATTCCGCCAACCGGAGCTGCATTTTTATACTCTGCAAAAAGTGACCGTAATTTCAACAGTAAACAACTAGTAAAAACGGTTCAGTAAAAATCTGTAACCTGATTAACAGTACGTTTCGGTTAATACATACAGGTTATTTGGCTTCCTCAAAATTCTCTGCATGACACTTTCACTTTTTACGCTTTTTTATTGCCATATGTTTAGTTTTTTTTCTCATGAGCATGGCCAGATGGAATCTGCGGATGTTTTTTGCTATTTCTGCAGAGAATTTAGGTAAAAATCTGCGGATTTCTGCGGAATTATTTTGGGAGTATCCAGCGGAGTATCAAAACTAAAACCTTAATATATGAAACAAAAAGTGATAAATTACTGAATAAAAACTGAAAAAAATTAGGTTTACACATTTACTCAAGTAAATAAACAGAATTAATGATGGGCTAAAAATCTGCGGAAAATCTGCGGAATGCTGCGGAATGCTGCGCGCGCAGATTCTGTGTGGGCCTACTCATGGGTTATGCACATTAGTGTTTTACGTGGCATCTATTGTTGATGATTAATGTTTATTCCTTTACTTGAATTTTATGTGTGACCATGATGGTGTTGTTTAATAGTTGTGTCAATGACACTGAGCGACTTCTGTTTATTAATATATATTTGTTTGTGTAACAAAGCGGGGAAAGTCTTATTTGTTTTATTTGGGCTAGAATAAAAGCTGTTTTTAATTATTTTAAAGCCATTTTAAGGTCAATATTATTAACCCCTATAAGCAATATTAGTTTTGGATTCGTCATCTATGGATTATTAGTCGTTTCTCCAGAACAAACCACTGTTTGACTTGCCTAATTACCCTAACTTTACCCTAATTACCCTAGTGAAGCCTTTACATGTCACTTTAAGCTGAACACTAGTCAAATATCTAGTCTAATATGATGTGCTGTAAATATTAGGAAGATAAAATAAATCAGTTATTAGAGATGAGTTATTAAATCTATTATGATTAGAAATGTGTTGGACAAAATCTTCTTTCTGTTAAACAGAAATTGGGGAAAATAACAGGCCAGGGGGGCGAATAATTCTGTCTTGCTGTATTTACATGTCGGATTCACTTTCTGAAGCTCCAAACATCTGCGGAGGTCTGTTATTACACAAGCGCGTGCTGTAATTCGCCAGTTCGCTATTTAACAGTGCAATTAAACCCTAACGGTTGTGGCAAAACATTCATTAGCACCAGCGCTCTGCAGTGATTTGCTGCTGAAGCCAAATGACCGAGTTCTTCTCTCTTCCGAGAAGCGGTGAGTTAAACGCCAGCGGTTTCTGAATCCAGTTTCTCCTCAAGGTCTCCGCTGGATCCGCCGCCAAGCTGTCCTTCAGCATCATTTCTTTTCTTCCCCTTTTTCTCAGCAAGGGACTTCATTTTCTGCACACATCAAAAGCAGCTCTTGAAATCCTTCAGACTTGAGGCTTGGGTTTGGGACTGGACTGGCGGTTCACACGATTCCCTCGGCTCTGCACATTTATTATCTGTTGGAGAGTTATTTTTAATGTCAGGAGATATTGGCTGTGTGTGTGTGTGTGTGTGTGTCGGGAATCTTTCACTTAGCGGCTGAAGTTCACACATTCCTGCAGGAGTGGAAGTGTCTCCTCCATCTGTTCATGTTCATTAGCCGTCAGCCGTCAACATTGGTTTCTTTGTTTGGAGTTTGTTTCAAAATGCACTTAATAGGTCAACATAATGACGGCTAATATTGTATACACTCACTGGTCACTTTATTAGGTACACCTTACTAGTACCGGGTTGGACCCCCTTTTGCCTTTAGAACTGCCTTAATCCTTCGTGGCAGAGATTTAACAAGCTACTGGAAATATTCCTCAGAGATTTTGCTCCATGATAGCATCACACAGTTGCTGCAGATTTGTCGGCTGCACATCCATGATGCCAATCTCCCGTTCCACCACATCCCAAAGCTGCTCTATTGGATTGAGCTCTGGTGACTGTGGAGGCCATTTGAGTACAGTGAACTCATCGTCATGTTCAAGAAACCAGTCTGAGATGATTGAGCTTTATGACATGCTGCGTTATCCTGCTGCCATCAGAATATATATATATGTATGTATTTTATTTTTTTATTTTTATTATTAAAACCATAAAAACAGCAGTTTAAAATCTAAAATGCTCTTAAATGGACGAGAATTTATAATGTATTAAGCATTTTAAGTAAGTAATATGCATAATAATCAGAAATGTGTCACTTTCTGACCATGTTAAAATCATATCAGCTTAATTTAAGTAAATGCCTTAAAATCCAATTATTTTATTATTATAAGAGTATTTATTGGGAGTTATTAATAATTTATATGCAAATATGTAAATGTTCATGTAAACGTCACATCAGCATCTCCATCAGACTGCATTTTTCTGATCCATTTTCACTTTTAAATGCATTATATTTATATGATTGAGGTTTATTTTTAAGACTGATATTAAGTGAAGAGTAAATGCCTTAAAATACAATTATTATTATTAATTTTATTATTTATGTTTATTTATTTATTTATTTATTAATTAATTAATTAATTTATTTATTTATGTTTATTTATTTATTTATTTATTTATTATTAAAACCATGAAAAAACAGCAGTTTAAAATCTTAAATGCTCTTAAATGGACGAGAATTTATAATGTATTAATCATTTTAAGCAAGCAGTATACATAATAATCAGAAATGTGTCACTTTCTGACCATGTAAAAATCATATCAGCTTAATTTAAGTAAATGCCTTAAAATCCAATTGATTATTAATATTATTACCAGAAAACAGGCATTTGTTGCATGTTTAATCATGTGAATTATTAAAAGTAAAAAAAAGCAGTTTAATATCTAAAATACTCTTATTTATTAGGAGTTATTAATAATTTATATGCAAATATGTAAATGTTCATGTAAATGTCACATCAGCATCTCCACCAGACAGCATATTCTTGATCCATTTTCACTTTTAAATGCATTTATATTTATATTTTTGGGGTTTATTTTTAAGACTGATATTAAGTGAAGAGTAAATGCCTTAAAATACAACTAATTATTATTTATTTATTTATTTATTTATTTATTTATTATTATTAAAACCATGAAAAAACAGCAGTTTAAAATCTTAAATGCTCTTAAATGGACGAGAATTTATAATTTATTAATCATTTTACGCAAGTAATAATAATCAGAAATGTGTCACTTTCTGACCATGTAAAAATCATATCAGCTTAATTTAAGTAAACGCCTTAAAATCCAATTAATTATTAATATTATTAAAAGAAAACATGTATTTGTTGCATGTTTAATCATATGAATTATTAAAAGTAAATAAAAGCAGTTTAATATCTAAAATACTCCTATTTATTGGGAGTTATTAATAATTTGCATGCAAATATGTAAATGTTCATGTAAATATCACATGAGCATCTCCACCAGACTGCATATTTCTGATCCATTTTCACTTTTAAATGCATTATACTAAAATGTTTGGGATTTATTTTTAAGACTGATATTAAGTGAAGAGTAAAATGCAATTAATTGTGATTATTTTTAAACAGAAATCATTATTTGTTGCATGTTTAACCATGTGAATTATGAAAACCATTTAAAAAGCAGCTCTTAAAATGCTCTTTATGCATTGGAATAAACGACGAGTCCCCTATGATTTGGTATCTGTGGTTTTAATCTGATTTATTTTGTAATGTGTGTAAATAAGTGCGTATGTGTGTGAGCTGTGAATCACTGTCATTAAAGCAGCGACACACACACACATAAGCAGCTCTTAATGCTGGCTTTATTTATTGGCCATCTGATAGGTGGGTTGAGGGTGGGAGTCAGTCATTTTCACATTAGTGCAATCGCATTTTAGGGAACTAATACTCATTCCAAGTTTCCTTATTGCATTATGCGTAATGTCATTAATGCGGGAATGCGGCTGATAAGCAGCGAGAGTCACTGATGCAGGCGTTCCTCAGGGTTTGAGAATGGTCCGACTGTTCCTTCTCCATGTTTATGCTGAAACTCACTTTTTTTTGTGACTGAACACATCGCTGGTTTTCCTGCTTCATTGAGATCCAGATCTCCTCGGGTTAAGAGTCTAGAAGGGATACAGTTGTGGATACTCACAATAATATAGCATCATTTTTTTGTGACGCTGTACAATGATCATTACTGTTTTTTTACATTACTGTGAGGGTTGAGATAGGGGTAGATTTCAATGAAATACAGTTTTATGGGTAATTTAATAAATAATATGAATATTACTCTCTCTAATTACTGTTTTTACATTACTTTGAAGGTCAAGGTAGGAGTTTATGTTCATAAAATACAATTAAATAGGTATTTTAATAAATTATATTAATGATAATCAGCATAATTACTGTTTTACACTATTGTGAGGGTTAGATTTATGGCTTGGGTAGAGGCAGATGTTAATAAAATACAGTTTAATGGGTAATTTTAATAAATAATATGAATATTACTCTGTATAATTACTGTTTTTACATTACTTTGAAGGTCAAGGTAGGAGTTGATGTTCATAAAATACAATTAAATAGGTATTTTAATAAATAATTTGAATAATAATCAGCATAATTACTGTTTTACACTATTGTGAGGGTTAGATTTATGGCTTGGGTAGGGGTAGATGTTAATAAAATACAATTTAATGTTTAATTTATTTGATAATATGAATAATAATCAGCATAATTACTGTTTTACACTATTGTGAGGGTTGAATTTATGGTTGGGGTAGAGGTAGATGTTAATAAAATACAATTTAATTGGTAATTTTAATAAATAATATGAATATTACTCTCTCTAATTACTGTTTTTACATTACTGTGAAGGTCAAGGTAGGAGTTTATGTTCATAAAATACAATTAAATGGGTATTTTAATAAATAATATGAATAATGATCAGCATAATTACTGTTTTACACTACTGTGAGGGTTAGATTTATGGCTTGGGTAGGGGTAGATGTTAATAAAATACATTTTAATGGGTAATATTAATAAATAATATGAATATTACTCTGTTTAATGACTATTTTACTTTACTGTGAAGGTCAAGGTAGGAGTATATGTTCATAAAGTACATTCAAATGGATATTTTAATAAATAATATGAATAATAATCAGCATAATTACTGTTTTACACTATTGTGAGGGTTGAATTTATGAATGGGGAAGGGGTGGATGTTAATAAAATACAATTTAATGGGTAATTTTAATAAATACTCTGAATATTTACATTACTGTGAGGGTTAGGGTAGGAATATAGGTTAATAAAATGCAATTTAATGGGTAATTTAATAGATAATATGAATAATACTCTGTATAATTTCTGTTTTTTACATTACTTTAACAGTTGGGGTAGGAGTATGTTAATAAAATACAATTTAATGTGTAATTTATTTGATAATATGAATAATAATCAGCATAATTACTGTTTTACACTACTGTGAGGGTTAGATTTATGACTTGGGTAGGGGTAGATGTTAATAAAATACATTTTAATGGGTAATTTTAATAAATAATATGAATATTTACATTACTGTGAGGGTTAGGGTAGGAGTATAGGTTGATAGAATGCAATTAAATAGGTAATTTAATAAATAATAGGAATAATACTCTGTATAATGACTGGTTTTACATTACTGTGAGGGTTGGGTCTAGGGTTGGGGTAGGGGTAAATGTTAATTAAATAGCCTAATGGGTAAATTAGTCAATAATATGTATATATATATATATATATATATATGTATATATATATATATATATATATATATATATATATATATATATATATATATATATATATATATATATATATATATATATATATATGTATATATATATATATATATATATATATATATATATATATATATATATATATATATATATATATATATATATATATATATATATATATATATATATATATATATATATATATATATATATATATATATATATATATATATATATATATATATATATATATATGTATATATATATATATATATATGTATATATATATATATATATATATATATATATATATATATATATGTATATATGTATATATATATATATATATATATATATATATATATATATATATATATATATATATATATATATATATATATATATATATATATATATATATATATATATATATATATATATATATATATATATATATATATATATATATATATATATATGTATATATGTATATATATATATATATATATATATATGTATATATATATATATATATATATATGTATATATATATATATATATATATATATATATATATATATATATATATATATATATATATATCAGCATAATTACTGTTTTTATATTACTTTGAGGGTTGGGTTCATGGCTTGGGTGGGGGTAGATGTTAATAAAATACAATTTAATGGGTAATTTAATAAATAAATAATTCTTGTTAACTTTGGGCAGGAGCTGTATTCCCTTTTAGCAACAGCAGAATATCAGCTATCAGGGGTTATGCATGTTTAAAATCTGCCACCATTAATATGCTTGTCAGAGATCAACATCCCATAATGCAATTCGCAACCAGAAATAAGGTTCATTTATATGCAGGATATTAATATGCAGATTTGTTTCTCTGTGTTTGTCCAGGGTTTGATCAAGATCAGAGGCGACCGCTGCTGGACGGACCTCACCTGTATGGATTACCATTATGAGGTATGAGTTAAACTGGGCTTCATTCATTCATTCATTTTCTTTTCGGCTGAGTCCCTTTATTAATCAGGGGTCACCACAGCGGAATGAACCACCAACTATTTCAGCATATGTTTTACACTGTGAATGCCCTTCCAGCTGCAACCTAGTACTGGGAAACACCCATACACGCTCATTCACACACACACTCATAAACTACGGCCAATTTAGTTCATCAGTTCCCCTACAGCGCATGTGTTTGGACTGAGGGGGAAACCGGAGCACCAGGAAGAAACCCAAGCCAACACGGGGAGAACATGCAAACTCCACACAGAAACACCAACTGACCCAGCAGGGAATCGAACTAGTGGCCTTCTTGCTGCAAGGCCACAGTGCTAACCATTGAGCCACCAAGCCGTGCTCTAGATTTATATTAATTAATAGAAATTATGCAATTTAATATTATTTATCGTTGAAATTTAATGTATAACCTGCAAAACAAGACTGAAATACAGAGAACAATAATCATATCTTCTAAAGTTTATGTCTTATTTACCACATTTCTCTGAATATAGTTTCATAAATGTTCTTTAATGCAACTTTTGGGTCTTGTTTAGTATTTTTCACAGTATAAAAAGCCGTCAGAATGGTCTGAAATATTATCAGTGGTGTGGTCGGCTGGTTTTGGAGCTTACGTAAGCAGGTAAATGGAGATCTTCAGTATTTAATGGAGGGGTTTTGAATGATTTGAGTATAAACAGAAAGCTGGAAGTCTCAGTGTTCGGTGAGTCAGTGTTTGTGGCACAGAAACAGCATGAAGAGGAAGAAACACTCTAGAATAAATGAAAGATTGAGATTAGATTATGCTGAAGGTCACGATTAATAAGATGTCATATGATATCTGGCCTGAATAAAGCTTGAGGGAAATTCAGGAGGAAAACTGATGGGTTCTGCACCTGTAAAACTGCAAACATGAAGCCAAACCTGGACACAAATGACTGAAAAATGGCACTGTGGTTGAAACAACAAGAGTATTGACTTCAGGTGAGAATTTGTAGATGGACAGTGAAAAATGCTCATAATCAGTATGTAAACTGACGAGTAGTCAAAGAAAAAAAAAATACTTTATTACTTGTCAATTTTAATTTATTTAATTTGTAATTCATTTATAATTTTTAATATATAGTTTATTTATTTATTACTTTTAATTTGATAATTTATTTAATTTATTATTTATAATTTTATAATTTATTTTACAATTTATTTGTTTAATTTATTATTTATTTATTTAATTTATTTTTTTAGTTAATTTATTATGTATTTATTTCATTTATTATGTTTTATTTGATAATTTATCCATTTTATAGCTTATTTAATTTATAATGTATTTGTTTAATTTATAATGTATTTATTTAATTTATTATGTTTTATTTTATAATTTATCTGTTTTTATAATTTATTTAATTTATAATTTATTTGTTTAACTTATTATTTAGTTGATTTATAATGCATTTATTTAGTTTATTATGTTTTATTTAATAATTTCTTTATTTATTTCAAAATAATTTATTTTATTTGTTGAGTTACAGTTTTCAGTTAGTTTCAAACTAATGCATTAAATTAAATAATTTAATTAAACATATATATTTTTAAATAATTTATCTTGGTTTAATCATACATGAAAATAGGAATTAAAAATGAATATATAGACAACACAACTAATAAAAACCTATAATTATAATAATTTTTAAATTATATAATATAATATATAATATGATATAGTTATTATAATAAATTATAATAACTATAATAATTTATTTAATTTATAATTTATTTAAATACATGATATATAAAACAAGCTTATGCATTTTATTTATTTATTTAATAAAGTACAATTCATAATTTATTTTAATAATTTATTTAATTTATAAATTATTTAATTTATTATTTATTAACAGTTTTGTAATATATTACATTTATAATTTATTCAATGTAAAATTTATTTATTTATATAATTTATTCAATTGATAATTTATTTAATTAATAATTTACAACATTTTAAAATATTTTTTTAATTTATAATTTATTCAATTTGTAATTTATTTAACTTATAATTTACACTATTTTTTAAATAAATTATTTAATTTATAATTTAATAAATTTTTCCTAAATTTATATAATTTATAATTTATTAAACTTAAAGTTTATTTAATTGATATTTTTAAATTTATAATGAATTTATGTTATAATTTATTCAATTTATAAATAATTGATGTTATAAATTATTTAATTTATAATTCATTTAACTATGAAAAAGAGTGTTTATCTTAGTGTAATCGTACACGAAAACAAGAGTTAAGTTTATAATTTATTCAATTTATAATTTATTTTATTTATAATTTACAATATTTTTTAAATAATTAATTGAATTTATAATTTATTAAATGTTTCCTGAATTTATTTAATTTTTGAATTGTTTAATTTATAGTTTATTTAATAGATTTTTTATTCATAAGTAATTTATTTGATAATTTATTTAATTTCTAAATAATTTATTTGATAATTTATTTAATCTGTAATTAATTTGATTATGAAAAAAAATAAAAAATAAAAAATTAATATAGACATTACACAAGTTAATAAAAAATACATATTGCAAAATTATTAAAACTACCAAAATTTTAACTTGCACATATTCAATATAACAATTTAAACGTTTAATTAAATTGAAATAAATAAGTAAATTAATTAGTTTATTAATTAGTTAAAATAAAAATTTCAAATCAACTAGAATATAAGTAAAAATGAATTAAAAAAACATATTTTAAAATGTATTTAATTCACATAATAAGTCAATATAAATGACAATAACAACATACACAAAACCTTTAACTAAACTTAAAAACAATCTAAATACCCTTGAATAAAGCTGCATTTATGAGAAGCAAAATGACTAAATAAAAATTAATAAAAATATTTCCAGGAAGCATTAGGATCTGACTTCATTGGCAAATATTTGAAATAAATTTTAATATATTTTCCCAAAACCATAATTTTTAATTTTCACCCGCATGTTCAGTGTATTTATGTGTTGTTTCTCCACCTGAACACATTTAAATATATTTTTGGTAGACGTTGCATAAGTTTTGTCCCGCATCGTCTCATTTTTGGAAAACACTTGCATCAAGATAACAGCATGAGACAACACTTAAAGTCAGTCTGAGTGAGTTTGGCAGGAGGTTTAATGTTATAAAGGCTGCGCATTGTTCTAGATGGACAATAGGAGTGTGTCTAAACTCCACAATGATGCTTTATTCCAGCACAGTAAGGGGAATCCTGTGCAGATAGTGTGTGTGTGTGTGTGTATGTGTGTGTGTGTGTGTGTGTGTCAGTGGAGGTTAATCGTGGTCAGAAAACGTCCGTCCACCTCACATGAGCTCCAGCAAATTAAGCTCTTATTTCAGAAGGGTTTTCCCCAATGTTGTTTTTAATGCTGAATTTGACTTTTATTATAATAAATTTCTTTTTTCATAGTTTATTTAATTAACAATTAATTTATTTTATCATTTATTTAATTTATAATACAGTTAGTTTTTCATTTATTAAATTGATAATTTATTTAATTTTTTATTTATTTATTTTGCAATTTAATCTATTTTATTTATAACTTATTTATTTTATAATTTATTTAATGTAGAATTTATTTAAATATATAATACATACATTAAATGATCATAATAATATATTATTTTATTATTATTTTTATTATTAATATTTTATTATATATTTTTCGTTATAATAATATATAATTATAGTATATAATTTAGTGTTTACGTACAATAAATTAACTGTAATAAAGTGTGTGTGTGTGTGTGTTAGCAGAGGTTAATCATGGTCAGAAAGCGTCCGTCCGTCCACCTCACATGAGCTCCAGGAATGAAGAATTAAGCTGTTATTTCTGAAGGGTTTTCCCCAATGTTGTTTTTAATGCTGAATTTGGCTTTTATCGATGTCTTGCCGTCTGTAAATGGATTAAACTAAGCATTTAATGGAGGAAGTTTTTCTGGTTTTACCTCGCAATGCCATCTGGACAATAGAAGATTGGAGAAACGTTGCCTGCTCTGATGAGTCTCCATTTCTGCTGACACATTCGCATGGCCGGGTCAGAATTTGGCCTCAACAACATGAAAGAATGGATCCACCCAGCCCCCCCCACCAACCCCCCAACAAACCCCACTCTTCAGTTTGCGCGCGTAACCCAAAAATTTGTGTGTGTGTGTGTGTGCATGCATAAATGTGTGTGTATGCATGTGCATGTATTTGTGTAGGTTTTTTACGTGTGTGTGTGTGTGTGTGTGTGTGTGTGTAGGGATCTTATGTGTGTGTGTGTATGCGTGTGTGTGTGTGTGTGTGCATGTGTTTTTGTAGGTATGGGTATGTTTATTGTGTGTGTGTGTGTGTGTTTGTGTAGGTTTCCTATGTGTGTGTGTGTGATTGTGTAGGTATCTTGTGTGTGTGTTTGTGTAGGGATCTTATATGTGTGTGTGTGTATGCGCGTGTGTGTGTGTGTGCATGTGGTTTTGTAGGTATGGGTATGTTTATTGTGTGTGTGTGTGTGTGTGTGTGTGTGCATGTGTGTGTGTTTATGTAGGTTTCCTATGTGTGTGTGATTGTGTAGGTATCGTATATGTATGTTTGCGTGCGTGTTTGTGCATGTGTTTGTGTAGGTATTGGTGGGTTTATTGTGGGTGTGTGTGTGTATGTGCATGCATGTGTGTGTTTATGTAGGCTTCTTGTGTGTGTGTGTGTGTTTGTTTAGGTTTCTTACATTATTACGTGTGTGTGTGTGTGTGTGTACGTGCATGCATGTATGAGTGTGTTTGTGTAGGTTTATTATGTGTGTGTGTGTGTGTGTGTGCGTGTGTGTGTGTGTGTGTGCGCGTGTGTGTTTGGTTTTGGTCTTTCTCTTTGTAGGTTTTTTTGCCTGTGTATATGAGTGACAGAGAGTGTGTGTATGTCTCTGTGAACGTTTCTTCCATATGTGTGTGTGTGTGTGTGTAATGGTGTACTGTCCCTTTAAATGTTTTGCTCAAGGCGGGCTTTGAACCTGCAACCCTCCTTTGGTTTGTGTCCCAGATCTGTGACCAGCAGCTAAACCACCCACATCCCTGTGTATTTCAGATATGTGTGTGTGTGTGTGTGTGTGTGTGTGTGTGTGTGTGTGTGTGTTCAGAGCCACACGTTTCCCTGCTCTCTCTTTGAAGCATTGTGTTTTAGTTTTCCGGCGTGCAGCTCGGTTAGCGTCTCTTGACTTTGATTACGCTCAGGGCACAGGCAGAGGTTTTGGAAGAGGATTCGGGGTGTATTTACTGTCCGCTCACCATGGAAAAAGCAAAACAGAGAATGTGTGTGTGTGTGTGTGTGTGTGTGTGTGTGTGTATCATTTCCAGATTGAAGGAGTCGCTGCTATGCTTCCAAAATGGCTTTTTGCTCCATCCCATTTTCCCCAAAACACACCGAGAAAACACTGAAGGAGCAGAACACAAGCGTGAACCAAAGACAGAGACAAGCAAAACTCTGTGTGTGTGTGTGTGTGTGTGTGTGTGTGTGTGTGTGTGTGTGTGTGTGTGTGTGTGTGTGAGAGAGAGAGACAGAGAGAGAGTTCAGCCAAAACAGTAAACCCCTATCAGTTGGAGTCATGTGATGTATATTAGTCAATTACTGGACATCTATTAGCCAGATTACAGACTCCATCCCCTACTATTGTGTCTGTCTGTCACTATTGTTGTGCATGTGTCTATGTACACTCACTGGCCACTTTATTAGGTACACCCCTCAACTGCTTGTTAACGCACATTTCTAATCAGCCGATCACATGGCAGCAGCTTACTGCGTTCAGGCATGTAGACATGGTAAAGAGGATCAGCTGCAGTTCAGAGCGAGCATCAGAATGGGGAAGAAAGGGGATTTAAGAGACTTTGAACGTGGCATGGTTGTTGCTGCCAGACGGGCTGCTCTGAGTATTTCAGAAACTGCTGATCTACTGGGATTTTCACGCACAACTATCTCTAGGCTTTACAGAGAATGCTCCGACAAAGAGGAAATATTCAGTGAGCGGCAGTTCTGTGGGCGCAAACGCCTTGTTGATGAGGCCAGAGGTCAGAGGAGAATGGCCAGACTGGTTCCAGCTGATAGAAAGGCAACAGTAACTCAAATAAGCACTCGCTACAACCGAGCTCTGCAGAAGAGCATCTCTGAACACACAACACGTCCAACCTTGAGGCGGATGGGCTACAGCAGCAGAAGAGCACACCGGGTGCCGCTCCTGTCAGCTAAGAACAGGAAACTGAGGCTACAATTCACACAGACTCACCAAAACTGGACAATAGAAGATTGGAGAAACGTTGCTGCTCTGATGAGTCTCCATTTCTGCTCACACATTCAGATGCTCGGCTCACAATTTGGCCTCAACAGCATGAAAGCATGGATCATCCTGCCTTGTTTCAGCGGTTCAGGCTGGTGGTGGTGGTGTAATGGTGTGGGGGAGATTTTCTTTGGGTCCATTAGTACCAATTGAGCATCAACGCCACAGCCTACCTGAGTATTGCTGCTGACCATGTCCATCCCTTTATGAGCACAGTGTCTCCATCTTCTGATGGCCACTTCCAGCAGGATAACGCAGCATGTCATAAAGCTCAATCATCTCAGACTGGTGAACATGACGATGAGTTCACTGTACTCAAATGGCCTTCACAGTCACCAGAGCTCAATCCAATAGAGCAGCTTTGGGATGTGGTGGAACGGGAGATTGGCATCATGGATGTGCAGCCGACAAATCTGCAGCAGCTGTGTGATGCTAACATGGAGCAAAATCTCTGAAGAATATTTCCAGTAGCTTGTTGAATCTCTGCCATGGAGGATTAAGGCAGTTCTGAAGGCAAAGGGGGTCCAGCCGGGTACTAGTAAGGTGTACCTAATAAAGTGGCCGGCACAGTAATCTTCAGTTATTTTGTATAGGGGTAAAATAGGGGAATAAGTGTGTATGGGTTGCAACTGGAAGGGCATCCACTGTGTAAAACATATGCTGGCATAGTTGGCGGTTCATTCCGCTGTGGCGACCCCTGATAAATAAGGATCTAAGCTGAAGGAAAATGAATGGATGAAACTTTCGTGCTGCACATTTATAATAATCATATGTATTTTGTGTGGCCCACGGCGCAGGTTTGTGGTGGTGTTTCGGCTTAAATAATAACAAGTCCTACAACGCTAATGCATCAAACACACACAGGAATTTAACGCTCCACTTCAGTTAACAGTGTATGGAACTAATTTGTGCTCCTGTTCTTGTTCTGTGACTGAACGTAGCGTAATAAGCCTGAGGATTTATGTCCGTATGAAACCCGCCCGCTTCCTAATTACAACACAACTGGCTTTTCAATCATAACTCGCACATAAACTCGACTTATGGCCAACCGCCAGCATGCGTTTAACCTGGCTCCTAAAGTACACGTGAAATCAAAACTAAGCATAGTGATGTTGTTAGCTCACATTGCTTGCTTCATGGTGAACAATACATCTGCGTATGTCGTGAAGAAAAATGATAATGTTTACCTTTGTAATCTGAAAATATGCACTTCCTGTTTGTCTTTGGTTTAATTTGTAGATTGGATCTGATTGAGGTAGTGGGCGGGGCTAACATGCTTAGCCACACCCCTCCAGCTGTCAGTTTTGACCTCAGATGGTGAGCAGGAGGAGGAGTCTGTTAGGTTGTAATACATTCCTTGATTTTATTTTCGGCTTTATTAATCTGGGGTCGCCACAGTGGAATGAACCGCCAACTTTTCCAGCATATGTTTTACGCAGCGGATGACCTTCCAGCTGCAACCCATCACTGGGAAAACAGGCAATTTAGCTCACCCATTTCACCTATACCTTAGGCCTTAAAAAGTCCTAAATTCACAGGAATATGAAAATAATTTTAAGCAGGTCTTAAATGAAAATTAAATAAATACATAAATAAAAAATGTATTACATAAATAAAAAAATAAATAAAATAAAACAAAAAAAATTACACAAAAAATACATAAAATAAAATAAATAAAAAATTTAAATAAATAAATAAATAAATAAAAATTACATAAATAAACATAAAATAAACAAAAAATAAAATAATATAAATAAATAACTAATTAAATAAATAAAAATGTATAACAATAATTAAATAAAATGTTATTATTTTCAAAAATATACGTGTAACCTGTAACATACACACAGTATATATATGTATTTCTATTTATGTAGTTAAAAATGCTGTATTTATTTATTTCAATATTAATAAGAGTAATAAATGGAAAATATAAGAATCATAACAAATAATAATAATAATAATTATAATTACAATAATAAATGGTAAATTTAAGAATAAACACTTTATGATACAAAAAATATATAATAAATAAAAAATAAAACTCTCCGCCAATTTTTAAACTCTTAAATGATTTTGTAGGTCTTAAATAATTTTAAACAGGTCCTAAATGAAAAATAAATAAATATTTAAATAAAAACATAATAAGATTAAATGCATAAAAATAAAATAAAATGAAGATTTTTTTAATAAATAAATAAATTGTTAAAAATTAATAAAAATAATTAAATAAATTGTGGTTATTTAAAAAAAATATATGTGTAACCTTTAAAAGATTCCATTTTATATATGTTTTAAATGTATGTATTTATATTTATTTAGTAAATAATGTCTTTTGTATTTAGCCCACTGTATTTGTTTATTTTCAATAAAAATTACAATTTTATAATTCAATAATAATAATAATAATAATAATAATTAATGGAAAACATAAGAGTCTCAATTGTCTGAATCAATGATACATAAAACATAAAGTAAAAGAAATAGTAAAATAAAATCAATAAACAAATAAAATAAAAAATAAAAGTTAATAAAAATAATAAAATTAAAATTAAAAATAGCATGACATTTATTTAAATACATAAATAAATAAAAATTAAAAATAGGATCAAATAAATAAATTAATAAATATATAATAAAATAAAATACATAAATAAATAAGACATAAATAAAAATAAGATAAAATTAATAAATTAATAAATAAATAATAAATAAAATAAATAAATAAATAAATAAAAATAATTGAATAAAATGTGGTTATTTTCAAAAAGATATGTGTAACCTATAACGGATTCCCCAATATGTTTTGTCACTTGGTAAATGTATTTGTAATTTTATTTGTATTTATAAACATATTTGTGTGTTATGTATTTACATTTTTATTTAGTAAATAATGTCTTTTCTCTTTGGGCTACTGTTGAATATATGTCTGGCAAGAGTGTCTGACGAAAGGTTACCGGGGATTTAAAATGTGTGTGTGTGTGTGTGTGTGTGTGTGTCTGTCTGTGTGTGTGTGTGTGTGTGTGTGTGTTTATAGTTAGTAGGCCAAACAAAACTGACCCAAGAGACAAGCATCGTACCCTAAATGTGTTCAACCATTATGAAAATACAAAACTATTCATTTTTTTTCTAATCGTTGCATAATTTTAGAAAAATTCTCCAAACTTCAAGATGAAAAAACAGTGTTTAAGGCTTTTTTCTGCTCATAAAATCCTCCTGTCTACCCCTTAAGTCACCACAGGGTTAAATCCAGCAGTGTGTTCATGCTAATCTGTCAGTGTTGGTCAGACTCTGGTAGCATTGATTCATTGGCGCTGGTCCCACACATCTTGTTTTTAATTTTCTCAATGCTATATTACAGCGCCTGGGCAAAAACCCCAGTTATTTTTTATTATGATATTTTTCCCCCCTCCATCTCACTTCTGTTTTTCAGTTTGGCGAGCTCGCAGGAAGTGATGACGAATTATATTGTATTAATCCCATAAGGGAGTCCCCAGTTCATTATTATTATTATTTTCTCTGCTGCGCTGGTTTTTGCTCTATCCTCGCAGGAGCTCTAACAGGTATACGAGCTTGCATACTTATGTTTTATTAGCTCGAATCCTTGTTTATGCACGATCCAGCAGATATCTTGGAAGGGGAATAGTAATGTAATATGTTTAATGTAATATGTCGAAATGAATTGACATTATAGAAGTCAAAGCAAGTCGTCACAATGCATTTCCAGGAAGAGTCTTGTTGGTGATCTCACACACTCGCTTTTACTTCTGCTGCTTTAAACATTTATTTTTTTGCATTTATGCATTGGATAGTTTATTGTTAATCTGTTTATGCATTCCTCATGGGCAATATTTTTTGTTGAGGCTCAAACAGTAGTGTGTTGGCGTGGGTTTCCTCCGGGTGCTCCTGTTTCCCCTACAGTCCAAACACATGCGCTATAGGATGAACTAAATTAGTCCTATTGTGTGAGTGTTGTGTATATGAGTGTGTATGGGTGTTTCCCAGAACTGGGTTGTGGCTGGAAGGTCATCCGCTGTGTAAAACATATGCTGGAATAGTTGGCGGTTCATTCTGCTGTGGCGACCGCTGATAAATAAGGGACTAAGCCGAAGGAAAATGAATGAATGAATGTATGATGAATAATTCAATTACGTATTGCGTGACATTTTTAATGGCAAATAAAATATTAGCTATCCAAGCATTAAGCATCTATTGGTATTTTCGTAACACATTTGTAAGCAATACATTTTGCGCTATTTATTTGCTCATAAAATATTAACATATAAAAGATAACAAGCACAAAAATGAGTAAATAACAAAGTAGGCAAAATAAAATAATAAAAACAATAATCTATAGATTTTTTTTTACTGTTGCAACTTTATACATCTAATTTAAATATAGCATTTTGAGGCTTACATTAACACAATGCACATGTATGAAAAATGTCATTGTAGTAAATACAGTAATGATAATATTAATAACAAATGGTAAATTAAAGAATGAACATTTTTATTATAAAAAAGTAATAATAAAATAATAATAACAATAAATCATACTTAAGAATCAACTTTTTATGATATAATAATAATAATAATAATAATAATAATGGTAAATTTAAGAATAAACATTTTATTATTAAAAATAATCATAATAAAATAATAAATCTTTTTTAAGAATCAACATTTTATGATTACAATAATAATATTAATAATATTTATAAATTAAATTTATCACATTTTATGATAAAAAATTATAGTAATAATAACATTAATGTTATTATTAATAATAATAATAATCGTAATGATCATAATAAATGGTAAATTTGAGAATAAACATTTTATTCTTAATAATAATAATAATAAAACAATAAATCATATTTAAGAATCAACATTTTATGATTAAAATAATAATAATAAACAATAAATTAATTATAAGAATCAACATTTTAGAATTCAATAATAATAATAATAATAATAATAATAATAATAATAATAATAATAAAAAATAATACCAATAATAATAATAATAATAATAATAATAATAATATTAAATTTAATTTAATTTAATATAAGAATCAACATTTTATAATTCAATAATAATAATAACAATGATAAAATAATAATAATAATAATAATAATAATAATAATAATAATAATAAATTAAATATAATAATCAACATTTTAGGATTGAAATAATAATAATAATAATAATAATAACAACAACAATAATAATAATAAATTAAATATAAGAATCAAAATTTTATAATTCAATAATAATAATAACAATGATAAAATAATAATAATAATAATAATAATAATAATAAATTAAATATAATAATCAACATTTTAGGATTGAAATATTAATAATAATAATAATAATAATAATAATAATAATAATAATAATAATAATAATAATAATAATAAATTAAATATAAGAATCAAAATTTTATAATTCAATAATAATAATAATAATAATAATAATAATAATAATAATAACAACAATAATAATAATAATAAGCAGAATAAGAATAATAAGAATAATAATGATAAATAATACATCAGAACAGATATTTCATGTGTCTGCATGGTTGCAGCGACTCAAAATAAGCAGTTTTGTGATATTGTGTGACTCTAATAATGTTTAAAGCTGTCGTCCAGTGGCCTGTTGTTTAGTCACAGGCGCCAGCCGCTCTCCGCCCGTCCTGCACACACACTGCAGCCTTTCACACACTGCGCAAACACAGAGCAGTGCATGCTGGGAAGGGCCCGTCCCGCTCACAGGGCCACTGTGTTCATGTTTGCTCCAGTCAGCCGGCTGGAGTTTGGCTATTTTCAGTAGTTTCCCTGAACTGTGAGGAAAAGGTGATCAGTGTGTGTGTGTTTGTGTTTGCTCTGTGGCTGTGTTTCATCCACACACACACACCTGGTTGCAGTGGGTGTGTGATCAGTGTCATGTGTTCTCCATCAGACACATTATTTTCTTCACTTCGGCTCGTTTGCTGCAAAACCTGAGCTCAAAGTTGGCTGTAAAAGCTTTAAACTCCGCCACGGGTTTGAGCTCGGGGACTCTTAAAGCAGCATTCAGGAGTCATGCTTTTACTGGGGCAAAACGCTATAAATTTACGTTTTATTTGCGTACAATATAGCTTTATTATACACAGTTTTGAGGGAATTGTGGGATTTTTTGGGACTTTTTTAGAAGAAACTGACACCACATGATTCAGCTTTTGATGATAAAACATATATATATATATATGTCTCTTTCTCTCTCTCTCTCTGTGTAAAAAAGTAAAAATTAATAAATAAATAACAAAATAAAAATATAATAACTCATAAAATAGTAAAAATAAATAAATAATAATAAAATAATAACTCAAAGTAAAATAAAATAGTTAAAAAGTAAAAAAGGTAACAAAATAAAATTAAATAATTTAATAAAAGAGTAAAAAAAGATAACAAAATAAAAATAATAATAAGTCAAGAAATAAAAATAAAATGATAGCTCATAATATGATTGAAAATAAACAATAAATAACAAAATAATAAAAAAATAATTACTCATAAAATAAAATAGTTACAATTTTTAAATAAATAACTCTAAATCTAAAATCTAAAAAACAAAATAAAATAGTTAAGAAAATAATACTACTACTACTAATAATAATAATATAATTATAATAACTTATAAAAAGTAAAAAAATAACAAAATAAAAATAAATTAATAGTTAAATAAAATAAAATAGTTAAAAAAATTATAACAAAATAAAAATAAAATATTTTTTGTGTTTTACACACATTTACACACACACGCATACATTTTTAAAATGTTTTACACACATAGTGTGTGTATGTGTATGTGTGTGTGTGTGTGTGTGTGTGTGTGTGTGTGTATGTGTATGTGTGTGTGTGTGTGTGTGTGTGTGTGTGTGTGTGTGTGTGTGTGTGTGTGTGTGTGTGTGTTCATCAGACGCAGCCGGTCCCGAACCCCATGTCCTACTACATGCACCGCTCGCCCTGGTGGTTTCACCGCTTCGAGACTCTCAGCAATCACTTTATCGAACTCATCGTGCCTTTCTTCACATTCATGGGCCGCCGGATGTGCATGATCAACGGCGCTCTGCAGATCCTCTTCCAGGTGCGTTCAGAAACACCCTAGCTCCGCCCTCGTTTGAAAACATCACAATCTCATTTGAATTTAAAGCGACAGTAACCAAAACATCACAATTAAGATCTAAGGGTCAGTTTCAGAGAGTTAGAGAACATTATCTGTGTGCTATTTTCAGCTGAAACTTCACACACTCTCTCTCTAGAAACATCAGAGATTTATTTTACATTGTGTAAAAAGTGAACTGTCTCTTTTGTATTAGATAATTTCGCAGCACTTTCACTCACAGTTCTGTTGCCCTCTTGTGGAGCCATAAAAATAAGCTGCTGAAATCTTAATAAAGGGTCAGTTCACCCAAAAATATTTTATGAGTTATTATTTTATTACTTTATTTATTGTGTATTTTACATTATATTATGAGTTATTGTTTTATTTTTATTTTATTTTATGACTTATTTTTATTTTGTAATTTTTTTACTATTTTGTTTTATTTTATTTCATGAGAATATTTTATTTTTATTTTGTTATTTATGTTTTAAACTATTTTATTTTATTTTATTTAACTATTAATTTATTTTTATGTAGTTATTTTTTTACTTTTTATTTTATAAGTTATTATTATAATTATATTATTATTATTATTATTATTTTCCTAACTATTTTATTTTGTTTTATAAGTTATTATTTTATTTTAGATTGTTATTTATTTAAAAATTGTAACAATTTTATTTTATTTTATGAGTTATTGTTTTATTATTATTTTGTTATTTATTGTTTATTTTCTATTATAAGTAAATAAGTTATAATTTTATTTCTTGACTTATCATTATTTTTTATTTGTTATTGTTTTTTACTATTTTATGAGATTATTGAATTTTTTTGTTATCTAATTTTTACTTTTTAACTATTTTATTTTGTTTTATGAGTTATTATTTTATTTATTTTTATTTATTTATTTATTTTGTACTATTTTATGAGTTATTATTTAATTATTTAATTTAGTTATTTATTTATTTTTTTTACTTTTATTTGTTTCCTTTTATGCTTTATGCACATGACATTGGCTGTTTCTGTATAACAATGCCAAGTGCACAGTTCCTGTTAAACAATCAAACAAACAAACAAACAAACAAACAAACAAACAAACAAACAAACAAACAAACAAACAACTGATTTTTATAGTAGGAACAAAACATACTATGGATGTCAGTGGCAGATTTTTTTCCCTACATTCTTCAGAATATGTTGTTTTGTGTTCAACAGAAGAAACAAATCAATAAAAGTTTAGAATCACCCAACTGTAAAAAAAACTATTAAATGTGACCTGTCCAATTAAATCTAAGCTAATACACTTCTTTAGAGAACCTGTAAAAAAGTGCATGAGCCAAAGAGACTGATCTGGAGTGAACTGCCCCTTTAATGCATTGCTCTGCTGTGTGTTTTCTAACAGGTCGTTCTGATCATAAGTGGGAATCTGAGTTTTCTGAACTGGTTGACTATAGTTCCCAGTCTGGCCTGTTTCGATGATTCTGCTCTGGCTTTTCTGTTCCGCCGATCTGGAAACGTCAGACAGACTTTACTGAAGATCCAGACAGAAGAAGCTGAAGGACTCAAAACACCACCTACTAAAGGTTTTTATAAGACTATGTTTAGTTATTTTACGCCTAAATTAAAAAGTGAAAGTGAACCGCCCCTTTAAAGGGCTAGTTCACACAAAAATTCTCATATTAATTAATCACAAGTCATTTCAATGTCCTGAGATATTTATTCGTCATCTGATCACAAATGAAGCTCTCTTGTTCTCCATAAACAGTCCAGAAAATGTCCAGAAAAGTATCAAAAACATTGTGAAAACAGTCCACTGTGCTCATTAATATTCATGATTGATCCAAATATGGTCAATTGTGGACCTTCTGATTCTGATGGAGTAATAAATGAGCTTATAAAACCGTTTATTATCACATTTTGTCTTGAAAATATTAACTTAAAGACTCTCCGCCTTCTTTTAATTATCATGAAATAAATAGGTTTGATTTTAATCTAATTTATATGTTAATTTACATTTGTTATGTCAGTTTAATAAAGAGTAATAGAAAAAGCTTGAAATGAAACTGCAACCCTTAAGTCTTTAATTCATTCATTCATTTTCTTTTCGGCATAGTCCCTTTAATAATCCGGCGTTGCCACAGTGGAATGATCCACCAACTTATCCAGCATATGTTTTACACAGCGGATGCCCTTCCAGCTGCAACCCATCACTGGGAAACATCTTCACACACTCGTTGTCACAAACACATATAATACAGACAATTTAGTCTACCCAATTCACCTGTAACACACGCCTTTGGACTCGTTGGGGAAACCGGAGCACCCAGAGGAAACCCACGCCAACACGGGGAGAACATGCAAACTCCACATAGAAATGCCAACTGACCCAGCCGAGGCTCGAACAAGCAACCTTCTTGCTGTGAGGCGATCATGCTACCAACTGCGCCACCGTGACACCCCCTGCAAGTCTTCAACTGTATATATATATATATGTGTGTGTGTGTGTGTGTGTGTGTGTGTGTGTGTGTGTGGATGTGTCAGGTATGCTGATCCGGCGTGTGCTGAACGTGTCTCTGGGTGTCCTGATTGCATATCTGAGCATCCCGGTGCTGATGAATCTGCTGAGCTCCAGACAGATGATGAACACCTCGTTTGAACCCCTGCGCATCGTCAACACATACGGAGCTTTCGGCAGGTAATTAATCCACATCTCTCACAGCGTCACACATAGTTACTAACATAAACATATTATGTGCTGATATTTAATACTGCAATATATACAGATGAAGTCAAAATTATTAGTTCAAATATTTAAAATATTTCCCAAATGATGTTGAACAGATTCAGGAATTGTTCACAGTATTTCCTCTAATATTTGTTCTTCTGGAGAAAGTCTTATTTGTTTTATTTGGGCTAGAATAAAAGCAGTTCTTAATTGTTTTAAAGCCATTTTAAGGTCAATATTATTGGCCCCTTCAGCAATATTAGTGTTGGATTGTCTCCAGAACAAACCACTGTTATACAATGACTTGCCTAATTACCCTAACTTTACCCTAATTACCCTAGTGAAGCCTTTACATGCCACTTTAAGCTGAACACTAGTCAAATATTATGTGCTGTCATCAAAGGAAAAGCTAATAGAAAATATATTTATTATTAAATGTGTTGAAAAATCTTTTATCCGTTAAACATAACTTGAAATAAATTAAATAAAAGATTTAAATGCACTATATGTCTCAATTTAGTCAAGAAATAATAGAAATATCATTTATTTTTGTGCCCACATCACCCATTCCTAAAGCGGCCTCCTCAGCGTCCAGCAGATGGCAGAGCCGCTGCACATCTAAATCTCCATTTCTCCTGTGTTTTCTGTATTTCAGCATCACTAAAGAGCGGACGGAGGTGGTTTTTCAGGGCACGCTGAGCCTCAATCACACTGCTGAAGATGTGGTCTGGGAGGAATACGAGTTCATCTGTAAACCTGGAGCTTTGGACAGGAGACCATGCCTTATTTCACCCTATCACTATAGACTCGACTGGCTCATGTGGTTCGCAGCTTTCCAGGTAAAAATCACCGGCAAGTCACATTTTTAATGCATGCTCAGTCTTGTGAAAAAGTTAGGGTGCCCTATGTTAATAATAGTTAATATTTATAGGGCGCCCAAACTTTTTCACAAGATTTTTTATAACTGTATTCAAACTTTCTTAGATTTTAAACCAATTTCCAGGTTAAAAAGTCACCAGGAAATCATATTTTCATGCGCGCACAATCTTGTGAAGAAGTTTGGGCACCCTATGTTAATATTAGTTAATATTCAAGGGCGCCTAAACTTTTTCACAAGACTTTACATGAGATTTTACATGTTTTCTTAACTTCATTGGAACTTTCTTAGATTTTTTTACTGCTTTCCAGGTTAGAAAGTCACCAGGAAATCACATTTTCATGCGGGCAAAATCTTGTGAATAAGTTTGTGTGGTCCATGTTATTATTAGTTAATATTCATAGGGTGCCCAATCTTTTTCACAAGATTTTTAAAAACTTTATTCAAACTTTCTTAGATTTTAAACCAATTTCCAGGTTAAAAAGTCACCAGGAAATCACATTTTCATGCGCGCAAAATCTTGTGAAAAAGTTTGGGCGCCCTATGTTAATATTAGTTATGATTTAAGGGCGCCTAAACTTTTTCACAAGACTTTACACGAGATTTTACACATTTTTATAACTTCATTGGAACTTTCTTAGAATTTTTACTGCTTCCCAGGTTAAAAAGTCACCAGGAAATCATATTTTTATGCAATCGCAATCTTGTGAAAAAGTTTGGGCACCCTATTTTAATAATAGTTTAAATTTATAGGGTGCACAAACTTTTTCACAAGACTTTACACAAGATTTTAAAAGTGTTTATTGAAATTTTAGTGTTGGTCACAATTCACGGTATTAACAAACCACTATCTAACCCAACTAGCTTAATAAATTACTAATTAGCCGTTTATTAATAGTTAGTATGGTTGAAGTTTGGGTTTAGGTATAAGGGATGCACTTTATAACTACCAATGAACAGTTACTATCTTAATAATAGGCAGGTAATAAGCCAGTAGTAAATAGCATGGATTCTGACCTAAACTAAAGTGTTACCAGGTTATTTATAAAACATTGTGATTTTCTGTATGTCAAATTCATCATAAAACTATTAGTACTGTAACTGAGGGCAAATAAACACAAGATGAATAGTAACCAAACAAGACACAGGTGAACATAATCAATGAACAAATGAGTAACCATTTTATAAACAAATACACAAATAATTCAGATTATTATTGCAATTTATTAATAATACAGGTTATCTTTATGGTAATTGGCCTTGTTTGAGAATTCTAACCAATGAAACATTAGCCTTACATTAACTTGTACAAAATAATGATGCACAACTGTTCAGAAGGTCTTTGCTATCATATGCTGGTGTAGGAAATACACGCTTCACTGTAAAGTCAAAGGTTTGGCTTTTTCTGAGTGTCATGTAACGATGATGCTGAAAAAGTGGAACATTTTACAGGTCTAGAGAAGTCATGTTTTCATAACTTGATTGAAACTTTCTTATGAGAAAGGGCTTTTGAGTCCTCAGGCTGTAACCTTGAAGCTTTTAGCACAATCTGTTTTCCGAGGACTTGCACTAAAGCTGCGGTAAGCGATTTTAGCATGCATGAAATGTCCTTTACCTGCCAGACAGCAGTGATACGAGATGCTGACCTGTCTGTGCGACTGCAGTGGAGAAAATGCCAGAACTCGAGGGTGTAAACAAGTCCTGTTCATACACACACAGTGACCTGAATGCACCGAGACAGTTTTGTAAAGTGCATTTATTGATGTCAAGATAATGCAACTGCGATAGTGTCATAATTCAAGGAAAAACTTGAAAAAAAACATTGGCTCAAATATACAGTAAAATAACGGATATTAAATTACAGAAATTTACTGTAAAAAATGGATATTAAATGACAGAAATATACAGTAAAATAACTGATTTTAAATGACAGAAATTTACCAGAAAATTTAAATTTAAGGAAATTCCTGTAATTTAATATCCGTTATTTTAAATAACCTTACGCTGCTAAAATGCTTGAACCCCGAAAATTTCTGCTTGTAGCTATTATTATAATAATAATAATAATAATAATAATAATTATTATTATTATTATTATTATTTCAGTTACTAATAGTTCATGTTTACATTTTTCAGTGACTGTTAGTTTATTTAAAGTTTCATTTATTGTGAGGTCTTACTTTTCATATACTACAATACAGTATGCAGTGAAATGCTTACACAACCATATCGTGACCTTAAAATATTAACAACTATAACAATAATAATAATAATAGTTATAGCAACCGACTTTTTAAATCCTAGTTTACTAAAATGACCTTGTATCCGCAGCTGTTCTGAGGTCAGAAATAAAGCCAGCGTTATCATCATCAACACCAGTGAGAGGAAAACTCCAGGTCTGGGTTAACAGAGACGCATTGGGGAGATTGATGAGCTCCTCTGTCGACGCGGCTGAATTATTATCAGTCTTACATAAGGATTATAAATAATCTCCACACTCTCTATTGACTGGGATTTTTGTACTGAGCTGAAATTTATCTCCTGCTGAAGAATTCATTAGGAGAAAGAGACAGCGGTGACTTCACATGCGCATGATTTAAACACACAGAGAGCAAATTCAAACACAGTTAATCTCAACACAACATTAAAAAAGACTGAAAACGGCTTATTTTTTTATCGTAATTTATTTTGTGCTACAATTTTTGCTATTAGCAAACCGATAACTAAGAACTTTACCTCAATAAACACCGAATTAGCTGTTTATTTAGTGTTGGGTTTAGGTATTGACTTGCACTATAAAAAAATGTTGTTTCAACTTAAAAAAGCAAGTGTTCGAGCCGCCTTAAAATTTTAAGTTTACTTCACTTAAATAGTGAAGTTGTCTTAACTCAGGCTAAAGTTGACAGGACTTGACAAGTGTCAAAATATATTCATTTTCTTTTCGGCTTAGTCCCTTTATTAATCTGAGGTTGCCACAGCGGAATGAACCACCAACTTATCCAGCATATGCTTTACGCATTAGATGCCCTTCCAGCTGCAACCCATCACTGGGAAACATCCATACACACTCGTTCACACACATACACTACGGACAATTTTGCCTTCCCAATTCACCTGTACCGCATGTCTTTGGATTTGTAGGGGAAACCAGAGCACCCGGAGTCTAATAAGTACTTGCCATGATGACATAATATTTGAGTAGATATTTAACTAGTATTCAGCTTAAAGTGACATTTAAAGGCTTAACTAGGGTAATTAGGGTAAAGTTAGAGTAATTAGGCAAGTCATTGTATAACAGTCACGATCACCAGCGATCTAAAACACCATAGATTGCTGGAAAACACTCAAAAGAGCTGATGGACTACAGATTCACCATTTCATGGACTACAACTCCATACATGCACTCCGCTCATGCACACTTGTTCCTGATCCTGACTGATTGCACACACACCACCGGAGGATTGTCAAGGACTGATTACACACACTGTTTAAGCTGCACACACAGAAACCTCGGGACTTAGCCTTGCTGTATTGTAATGTTTTTACGTCTGAGTATTTTCCTGTCTAGTCTTCCGTGTCGCCTCGCCTTTGTTCTTCCGTGTATTGATCCTTTGCCTGCTTGACTACGGTTTTGGATAACCCTTATGGTACTGTTTTGCACCTGCTATGATCTCTGCCTGTATGACAATCCTGCTAAATAAATGCTGCATTTGGATCCGCTATAATCGTTAATCCACAAACATTACAATAACACTGGTTTGTATTGGAGACAATCCAAAACTAATATTGCTTAAGGGGGCTTATAATATTAACCTTAAAATGGCTTTTAAAATATTAAGAACGGCTTTTATTCTAGCCAAAACAAAACAAATAAGACTTTCTCCAGAAGAAAAAATATTAGAGGAAATACTTTGTAAAATTCCTGAATCTGTTCAACATCATTTGGAAAATATTCAAAAAATAGACAAAGGAGGGTGAATGATTTCGTGAATAATTTGGTGCCTGTGAGCACATGTTTCTCGGTTCACAGAAACGTTCACCTGGACACGTTTTCCCAATGAGCCTGAGTTGGTTTCCGTATGGTGCTCCAGCCTCCTGCCGTTCTGCACCTGTCATAGCGATGGAGGATCTTTCTGCTGTGTTTATGTTTGTCTCAGTGTTTTTATTTCTCTTTCTTTCAGACGTATGAGCAGAGCGAGTGGGTTATTCACATTGCTGGTCGACTGCTGGCCAATGACTCCACAATACTGTCTCTAATGGCACACAATCCATTCCAGGACAGAGAGAAACCCAGGTAAAGCTCAAAACAGCCATCTGCACAGCCATCGGGCATTTGAATATTTTACATTACTGCATTTTACATAACACATTTTTGAGGTAACATTTTTTAATTTCATTTATTAATCTATTGATGTTATAATAATAATAATAATAACATAATAATAATATTTTTTTGTTGCCTTTAATGATAATTATTCCCATTTACAGCTTTTATTTATTTTAAATTACAGTTTATATTAAAAAAAACAATAACCCTAACCCTAACCCTAATAATAATAATAATTATAGATTTCATATTCAATACAAATACCACTGATATAATTAGTAATATTTTAACTAAATATTTATTTATTTTTAATTAATATTAAAATTAATATTAAAATTAATAATGATTAATAAATAATTAAATTGTTACATTTTACTGCATCTAAAATTATCTCTTATTATTAATAATGGTAATAATAATAATAATAAAAATAATAATAATAATGTTGTCATTGTGATTTTTTATTATAGATTTCATATTCAATACAAATACCACTGATATAATTAGTAATATTTTAACTAAATATTTATTTATTATTAATTAATATTAAAATTAATAATGGTTAATAAATAATTAAATTTTGTTACCTTTTATATGATCTAAAAATCTTTCTTCTTATTATTATTAATATTAATAATAATAATAATAATTTTAAAGCATTTTCATTTATTTTTCTATTGCCTAAAACGGTAAATATTCTCATTTCTCATTTTAATTGTTCTTATTTGTAATATTTAGTAGTATTAATACAAATACCCTTGTTGTAATTAGTTATGTTTAATCTTTATTCCATAAAAAAATATTAGCAGTAATAAAAAACATTATTGTTATTAAATAAATAATAATATCAATAATAATAATAATGTTGATAATAATGTTAATAATAATATTAATGTTAATAATAATAATAATAATAATAACAACAATAATAATAATAATAATAATAATAATAATAACATCAATAATAATAATAATATCAGTAATAATAATCTTAATAGTAATATATTATTTTTTTGTTTCCTGCTGTTTCTGAACTTTTTCCAATTTTTATTATTATTATAATTTTTATTATCATTATTATCATTATTATTATTGTTGTAATTGTTGTTCTAGGGCTTTTTTTATTAAAATCAATCACTCAATCAATGAGTATATCAATTAAATAATCAACCAATAAATTAAATAATCAATTAATTGATCAATCAAATTATTCACACTTCCAAATATTTCTGAAATTGTGATATTTTTGCTATCGCAACCATTTTTCTCCTAAACGATCCTTTATGACCATGTGTCATCAAAACCTACAGGGTATTTTAAATACATTAACCCTAAAAGCATACAGATAATTAATCAAAAATGCAGATACTATAATGTATGCATCATCTAAGTCTACACACTTTCTGGTTTTTCACTCTATGCATTTGTTTCTGAACATTATTTCAAAGTCTTCAGCTCCTTTGGCTCTTTCATCACAGTTAACCTGCAGTGAAATGTGTGTGCCAACCCTCTCCAGTCCCCGTGAACTCTGTTGTTTTGTTTTTGTTGTTTGTTCTGAAGTTAATGAGCTAAAACATACACTGAGAAATGCATTGCGTTGAGGGCACTGAGCTGGATTTGATGCATTTGTGCTTTCAGGTGGATACGAGGAGAGCATTTTCGATATAAATTCACCCGTCCGGGCAGCAACAGTGCGGCCCAGGGGAAATGGTGGGCCAGAAAGCGCATCGGACCCTACTTTCCCCCTGTCAACCTGGACGGCCTTCGCAACTACTTTCAGTCCAGAAACTGGCCTCTGCCGACCGGCGATTAAAGCCAACATCCAGTTTGTCTTCTTTTGTATGTCACACACTGAAGTTCATCCTGTTTCGGCTTTGACAAAACTGTGCCAAAGACGACGGCTTACATAAGAGATTTCTAGAGGCAACTCTTTCATGTCTCGGAGGATCGGAGCATGTGTTGAATCCAGGGCTGTTTTAAGCCTGCCAACAGAAACAGCCTGATTCTGCTATTATTGTCATTTTAAATGCAATCAAGTGTTACTTTCTTAATGATTAGAAAGTGTGATTAAAAATGTAAATAAATGCAAAGAAAAAATGATTACTTTCTAAATAGTAGTTGGTTTTATATTATGCCAAATTCATTATGAAGCAAGCAAGGCACAGGTGAACATAATCAATGAGCAAACAGTACAGTTTAAAAACAAATCCAACAATGAGCTGACCTTATCAGTATTACTTTTTAAAGTAATTAGTTTTTTAAATTATTGTGACAGTTTTGTCAATTTATCATAAAGCAAACAAGGCACAGGTGAACATAATCAAGGAGAAAATAGTACAGACTGTTTGTAAATAAACAACTATACGCTGTTCTTAACAGTATAACTGTTAGCAGTTATTGGTTTCCAAAGTTATTGTAATTAATTCATTTTCTTGTCGGCTTAGTCCCTTTATTAATCCAGGGTCGCCACAGAGGAATGAACCGCCAACTTATCCAGCAAGTTTTTACGCAGCGGATGCCCTGCCAGCTGCAACCCATCCACACACACATTCACACACACACTACGGACAATTTAGCCTACCCAATTCACCTGTACCGCATGTCTTTGGACTGCGGGGGAAACCGGAGCACCCGGAGGAAACCCACGCGAAGGCAGGGAGAACATGCAAACTCCACACAGAAACGCCAACTGAGCCGAGGCTCGAACCAGCGACCCAGCGACCTTCTTGCTGTGAGGCGACAGCACTACCTACTGCCTCGCCTTTATAATATTTTTGTCAATTTATTATAAAACAAACTAGAAACAGGTGAACATAATCAGTGATCAAATCAGTAACAATTTTATTTAAGAAAAAAAATACAGATATTTTAAAATAAAGTAAACATGAGCCTTTTAAACAGCAATTTGTTTAAAAAATATTGGGATAATTTTTAAAAGCAAATAAGACACAGGTGAACATATTTAATGAGCAGCTGAGTAAGCGCTTTATAAAAACTCCCAGAAAATGCAATAAAATAAATAAAAGTACTGAATAACAAGTAACCAACTGTGAGCCTTTCAATGAAAAAAAAAATTTCTAAATGTTTTAATAAGAATCATCCTTATTTTACATTTTTATCTGATTACATTTTTCAACAATACAAATTTTAAGTAATAATTAACTTTTTACCCCCCCAGTCAATGCCTTCTGCCTTCAGATGTCAGGAGCTAAAAATGTGAAGCGCTGTAGAGGAGAGAATGAAAATAACACTGACAGATTTACCTAAAGTTACTAATAATGGCACATCTTATTAGTGATCATGTGCTGAATTTTAATCCACCATTTACATTTTTTCAAGAGTGGATAAAAGACTTCCAGACCCCCCCCCCCCTCCCGCAATTATTGCTGTGTTCCAACCAACAGTGCAACATTAGCTCAACTATAACTTTGTCACACATGTCACTCCGCTGCTCATCCGTTTGCACTGGCTGCCAGTTGCTGCTCGCATCAAACTCAAATCTCTGATGTTTGCCTACAAAGCGATTTCTGGCTTTGCTTCTTATCTGCTCTCACTTCTGCAGATGTATGTGCCCTCCAGAAACTTGCGTTCTGTGAATGAACATCGCCTCGTGGTTCATCCCAAAGAGGGAAGAAATCGCTTTCCCGAACTCTCGCGTTCAATCTGCCCAGTTGGTGGAATGAACTCGTCACTCGCTTTCTTCAAGAAACCATTAAAAACTCTATTATTTAGTCAACTATTAGTCAACTATTTATTTTAATCCACCATTTACATTTTTCCAAGAGTGGATAAAAGACTTCCAGACCCCCGCCCCCTCCCGCAATTATTGCTGTGTTCCAACCAACAGTGCAACATTAGCTCAACTATAACTTTGGTACAAGATGCTGATCTAATGATGATATTTTTTTCTTCCTTCGCTATTACGAGTTGCTGGTGCAGAAAATGCACACTTCACTGTAAGGTCAAATGTTTTGCTTTTGCCGACACTCATGTGCGCACGATGCCAGAAATACAACAGGCTTTCAAAAGACAGAAATCCAGAGCGGTATGACATACACTAGGATAAAAATATAAGCACAACAACAGATGATAAACACAGCCAGTGCATTCAGATGTGGACTGTACTGTATAATGATGATGTGGTTCTCTTTGATGTGGAAACTGTAGTAGATAAAACAAGCAAGCAAATACGAGGGTAAAAATAGAAGTAAACATGAAACTAAATATATGCAGAGAGCATGGAAACATTAATGAAGTCTGTTGACAGACGTCTTCCGGGCTGAGAAGAGAGCAGATCTAACAGCACATCCTTTGCAGAGATGTATGGATGCAGTCCTCCAAGCTCATGATGGAGTCAGACACAATATTCATTCTGTCTCCACTGCAGCAGGACTTTATATTCTATACTGGACATTATTTCTGTTCAGTGATGAGACTTTAGTCTGAGCAGAGTCAGAGCTTACTGTCCTCATCAAATCAGTCAACATCAAGACATGATCAGATTTAATTAGCTCAAATAAGCAAAATCTAGAGGCCTTCGCCTGACATATGAGACACTTCTGATGCCAAATCATCAGCAAGAAGTCAAGTTGTTCCCAAAACTTGGATAGGCGACAAGACTTTTATCAGACAGTGTAGTTTGACCATCATTTCACCCTTAGGCTACTCAATCAGAAGCTCTGAAACAATCGTGAAATCGAGCTCACTCCCGCATGGCAGAATAATGTACTGTAATGCACTGCTATGCTGATGATACCCAGCTATAGCTCTCTTGTTGTCTCTCTATAGCTCTCCTTCGGTTCCGGCTCGCATCTCAGCCTGCCTGTCAGACATTTCACACTGGATTAAAGACCATCATCTTCAGCTTAACCTCACGAAAACATAAATACTTGAAGTTTCTGCCATCCCGACTCTACATCACAACTTTTCAATCCATATGGATGGGGCAAACATTACTGCATCCAAAATGGTGAAAAGCCTTGGAGTAACGATTGATGACCAACTAAACTTCTCTGACCACATTTCTAGAACTGCCCGATCTTGCAGATTCACACTCTATAACATCAGAAAGATCCGACCCTTCTTATCTGAACATGCAGCTCAACTCCTTGTTCAAGCTCTTGTTCTCTTCAGACTGGACTACTGCAACTCTCTACTAGCCGGGCTTCCAGCTAACTCTATCAAACCTCTTCATCTGCTCCAGAACACAGCAGCACGAGTGGTCTTCAATGAACCTAAACGAGCACATGTCACTCCGCTGCTCATCCGTTTGCACTGGCTGCCAGTTGCTGCTCGCATCAAACTCAAATCTCTGATGTTTGCTCACAAAGCGATTTCTGGCTTTGCTTCTTATCTGCTCTCACTTCTGCAGATGTATGTGCCCTCCAGAAACTTGCGTTCTGTGAACGAACGTCGCCTCGTGGTTCATCCCAAAGAGGGAAGAAATCACTTTCCCGAACTTTCGCGTTCAATCTGCCCAGTTGGTGGAATGAACTCCCTAACTGCATCAGAACAGCAGAGTCACTCAATGTCTTTAAGAAACCATTAAAAACTCAACTATTTAGTCTCCACTTCACTTCCTAATCTGCAATTGCCTCTCTGGATATACCACTAACTGTAAAAACTGTAAAAATAAAAATAAAAATTGACTAATGCTTTCCTACTTAGACTTTACAGACCTGAAACTTGCCTACAGCACCTATTCATTGTTGCTCTTATAGTTGTGTAAATTGCTTCCTTGTCCTCATTTGTAAGTCACTTTGGATAAAAGCGTCTGCTAAATGACTAACTGTAAATATAATGCCGCTGCAGAAGGCTGTGTTTCTGGATGTAGATTCTCTCGTGAGCTCATGAGATCTCTCAGAGCGAGAGCGGCTGTATAGCCGAGATTGTAATGACCCAAAGTCCACAGATGTAAAACAGCTTGACCCCAGAGCATCTCTAAACTCCGACGTCCAGCATCTGCTAATTAGCCCTCCTCATTTAGGCTCTTGCTGTACTTGCAGTAATTACATCAGGAAGTGACAGCGCGTCTCCATGAAGCAGAGATCTTATTGCCCGTGGGTTAAGTTTGGATACGTTACACTGAGAAAGGAAGAAATCAATTACAACGTAACTATAGCAACTGATCCGAGTGACAGGTGGAGGCTAAAAATGACCTCTGCGGGACCGTCATTTAGCGCCGTTCCTGCAGTTCATCACAGTAGCAGATGGTCAGGAGGAAATCTTAAGGCGGCACGTGATACCAAAACACTTATTTCAGGCATAGCTGTGTGTGTTTTTCTGAAGGAATAATTAGGATTAAGACAAATGCACGCTTTTTTAGTCATATTTGTGAGTCACTGGTGGCTATAATAAGTGTGCTGATGCTTATGTAAGGGTCTGTGATGATGGGAAACGGTTAAATTGTTCACATTTCAACATGAGTCATTCATGCACTTCCATAGCGTTCAGACTGACAAGATTATTTGTTTAAAATGCACAGCTTATATTGGTTTAAACGTTATTTAATCATCTGAAGAATGAGCAGACTTTGATTCTTCACTGTAAAAAAAGTCTATAAATATACACCCACTGGCCACTTTATTAGGTACACAGGTTGGACCACTTTTGCCTTCAGAACTGCCTTAATCCTTCATGGCAGAGATTCAACAAGCTACTGGAAATATTCTTCAGAGATTTTGCTCCATGATAGCATCACACAGTTGCTGCAGATTTGTCGGCTGCACATCCATGATGCCAATCTCCCGTTCCACCACATCCCAAAGCTGCTCTATTGGGTTGAGCTCTGGTGACTGTGGAGGCCATTTGAGTACAGTGAACTCATCGTCATGTTCACCAGTCTGAGATGATTGAGCTTTATGACATGCTGCGTTATCCTGCTGGAAGTAACCATCAGAAGATGGAGACACTGTGCTCATAAAGGGATGGACATGGTCAGCAGCAATACTCAGGTAGGCTGTGGCGTTGATGCTCAATTGGTACTAATGGACCCAAAGAAAATCTCCCCCACACCATTACACCCCCACCACCAGCCTGAACCGCTGATACAAGGCAGGATGATCCATGCTTTCATGTTGTTGAGGCCAAATTGTGAGCCGAGCATCCGAATGTGTCAGCAGAAATGGAGACTCATCAGAGCAGCAACGTTTCTCCAATCTTCTATTGTCCAGTTTTGGTGAGTCTGTGTGAATTGTAGCCTCAGTTTCCTGTTCTTAGCTGACAGGAGCGGCACCCGGTGTGCTCTTCTGCTGCTGTAGCCCATCCGCTCCAAGGTTGGACATGTTGTGTGTTCAGAGATGCTCTTCTGCAGAGCTCGGTTGTATCGAGTGCTTATTTGAGTTACTGTTGCCTTTCTATCAGCTGGAACCAGTCTGGCCATTCTCCTCTGACCTCTGGCCTCATCAACAAGGCATTTGCGCCCACAGAACTGCCGCTCACTGGATATTTCCTCTTTGTCGGAGCATTCTCTGTAAACCCTAGAGATGGTTGTGCGAGAATATCCCAGTAGATCAGCAGTTTCTGAAATACTCAGAGCAGCCCGTCTGTCAGCAACAACCATGCCACTTTCAGCGTCACTTAAATCGCCTTTATTCCCCATTCTAATGCTCGCTTTCAACTGCAGCAGATCCTCTTTACCATGTCTACATGCATAAATGCAGTGAGCTGCTGCCATGCGATTGGCTGATTAGAAATTTGCATTAACAAGCAGCTGAACAGTGTACCTAATAAAGTGGCCGGTGAGTATATATACAAAAATACACGTGAATTTCCTATATCTTTCAATATTTATTCATTTATTTATGCTTTTGAATTGCATTGTGGGACTTTGATCCTTTCTCCACTATTATTAGATGTCGAAATGTTTAAAAAAGTGACTTTTATTGACATTTTTAATAGTTTGAAGTGATCATTCCGTGCATTGGTGTTGTAAATAAAGTAGAAAGACCAGGTAATAAACTGTCAGTACTTAAGTGCAAACTACAAAAGTGTCAATAAAATCACTTTGTTAAACTGCAGAGTTGTAATTTCAACTTTAAAAATCTTTGTATTAGAGACATTGCATAAATAAATGTGAAATTTGGTCACAAATATGAATAAATAAGTTCATTTTTTATGATTAAAGGTAGAAATACTAATCAAAGGCTTTGCATAATGTAGAATTTAATCAAAAAATATTATATATTCATTAATTTATTCATTTTTCCTCAGCTTAGTCCCTTTATTTATTAGGGGTCGCCACAGCGGAATGAACCGCCAACTCATCCAGCATATGTTTTACCCAGCGGATGCCCTTCCATACACACACACACTCATACACTACAGCCAATTTAGTTGATCAATTCCCTTATAGTGCATGTGTTTGGACTGTGAGGGACCCCGGAGCGCCCAAAGGAAACCCACGCCAACACGGGGAGAACATGCAAACTCCACACAGAAACACCAACTGACCCAGCCGGGACTCGAACCAGTGATCTTGCTGTAAGGCGACAGTGCTAACCATTGAGCCAGTGTGTCGCTCAATATGAAATATATTTCAGTAAATAAATCAGTATACTAAATAATTCAATGATTCTATCTAAAACAAATGTTTTATTTACACAACGTGTGTCACTAAATATGAATTATATATAAATAAAAATATATCAAATGCATATTTTTATATTATATTATGTATTTATTTTATGTTATAATTATTTTACATTGTATATACTTCTTAACCCATGTGTTGGGTTTGTCCATTTAACAACCCTACATTAATACAGTGTACTGGAATATGGTGTAATTACTACTATGGAAGTCAATGGTTACAGGTTTTCAGCATTTTTCAGAATATCGTCTTTTGTGTTTAACAGAAGAAAGAAACTCATAAAGGTTTGCAACCACTTGAGAGTAAGTAAATAGTGAGTAAATGTTCATATTTAGGTGAGCTGTCCCTTTAAGAGGGTTTGTATTCCAACAAGTGTTGCTGCCGGGATGCGCTCGCTCCAACCAACACTCCACTGATTACTACAGCGCTCAGCTCAGAGGACTGAGGAGAGAGAATCTGAATCCACACTGAAGAAAACAACATCACAGGTGCACACAGGAGGAGAATCAACACAGAAGCACGCGCAAAATTGCTGGAAATCAGCACAGAAGCACGCGCACGTTGTTGGAGCGGAATTGCGCGCACTAGAAATTGGCACTCTTTATTTTGAACGCAAAAACCAGAAGACATGCGCATCCAGGGGGGTGTCGATGAAAAGTTAATTCTCGCGTACTAAAACAAGACAGATTGATTAGAGGAAAGTGACCGCATCACGCAGCGAATTACGGACAGTTTGTGAATAAAAGTGACCGCATTACGCAGCGCATTAATCACGCGTCGCGCCAAATCGATTACTAAAAATATTTATATATAATAATAAGGATGTCGAGGAAAAAAGCGCTGAAGGGGAAGGGCAGTTCAAACACACCGAATTCATCTCCGAGCGCTGAAAAAGAGAAGGGGAAAAAAGTGTCGAGCCAGGCGAACGGAGTGGTTCATCCCAGCCGGCCATCTCTCAGCAACAGCGGGGAGTTCTACGACATCGCATTCAAGGTACACAAGGCTAAATGGCAAGCCGGGTTCACATTCATTCTGCTCATTTGTGTTTCTGGTTGATAGCTTTATATTCGCGCATTCGTTCAATGACTACTCTTGACACGCTCCCTATTGTTTAGCATTGAGTATTTGGTCTGAAATCACATGCAAAGTGACTTCAACACAACATCAGCACTGTTTATTTGATTTAATTAATTAATTAATTGATATTTAGAATTTGCAATTTTCTGAAAATTTATTATTAAGGAGAAAGTCTGAATGTAAAACCAACTTTACCTCAGTTTTTGTTTATAGTGCTTGTACTCTCTGACACACGCTACAGACCATTTTGAGGCATGTAAACAATAACAATCGTACATTTTAGATTTCCATAGCGTCCAAAAAAAGTACCACATATTGATAAATAATGTTACGATTGGTGCCATAACATCAAGTTATGATGATCGAATCGCCTCTTGTTACAGAAAAATGAAATAGTATGAGCCAATGACATCACCACAATGAAATTGTCAATAGCAACTTATATTTATTTTCGGCTTAGTGCCTTTATTAATTTGGGGTCGCCACAGCGGAATGAACCGCCAACTTATCCAGCATATGTTTGCTGCAGTCCATCACTGGGAAACATCCACTCACATGCATTCACACACTCTAAGGGCAATTTAGCTTACCCAATTCACCTGTACCACATGTGTTCGCACTGTGGGGGAAACCGGAGCACCCAGAGGAAACCCACATCAACACGGGGAGAACATGCAAACTCCACACAGAACCACCAACTGAGCCGAGACTCGAACCAGCGACCTTCTTGCTGTGAGGCGATTGTGCTACCCACTGAGCCACTTTGCCGCCCTAGCAATTTATATTCAGATTGAAATTGGCATGGGAGATATTTCATATGTATTGCCAAAACTTACACTGAAACAACACTGTAAAACAGATGACATAGTGACAGAAAAAACAAACAACACAAACAATAATTGGCAGTAATAAATGCTACAAAAGTGTATGGATGTTTCCCAGTGATGGGTTGCAGCCGGAAGGGCATCCACTGTGTAAAATGGTTCATTCCGCTTTGGCGACCTCAGATTAATAAAGGGACTAAGCCGGAAAGAAAATGAATGAAAAATGGGTAGCACTGTTGCCTCACAGCAAGAAGGTCTCTGGTTCGAGCCTTGGCTGGGTCAGTTGGTGTTTCTGTGGCGTTTCTAAAAAAAAAAAAAATAATTATATATATATATAATTTTAAATGTATATTTATTTACTTATTTATTTATTTATTCATTTTTTTGTAATTTCAGTAGTATATCTTAATTAAATTTTTATTTTAACAATAAATATTTAATATAATATGTTCATATTTTTTATATTAATATTTTTTGACACAAGTTCTCAATCATTGCTGTAGTAATGCTTACTCTCCTATTTAATTCTTAATAATGTTTATTCCTTTAATCATTAGACTACTTAAGACAAATATCCGACAAACAGCATCTGAGTAATGTCTTTAGCTGTGGGAATCATAGTATAAATGGAAGATATTGACCCCAGTCTGTTGAAATAATGGTGTTCGTTATTTGATAATAATTCAGTGAGCTTTTGTCAATTAGTCCTTAAATATGCGACTTGGAGCTTGAGCTCCACACTTGCATTTTATAATATGAAAAGATGTTTTCAGCAAAAAAATAATAAATAAATAATAATAATAATAATGAAGAGAAAAAATATATAAATATAAGATACAAATATATAAATAAATAAGAATATAAATTAACAAATAAAATATAAAAATTAATACATGAATAAACAAATAAATAAAAATATATAAATAAATGCATAAATAAACAAACAAATAAATAAATAATATATGAATAAATACATTAATTAATAAATAAACAAGCCAATAAATAAATGCATAAATAATATATAAATAAATTCATGGATAAACAAACAAAAATATAATATATAAATAAATATATGAATAAAAAATAAACAAGCCAATGAATAAATGAATAAATAATATACAAGTACATGAATGAACAAACAAATAAATAAAAAATATCAATAAATAGATAAATAAACAAACAAACAAATAAATAATATATAAATAAACACATGAATGAATAAACAAACAAGCCAATAAATAAATAAATAAATAAATAAATAATATCTAATAAATACAAGAATAAATAATTAAACAAAAAACAAACAAACAAACAAATAAATAAACGAATAAATAAATAAAATCTAAATAAATACAAGAATTAATAATTAAACAAAAAACAATCAATCAAACAAACAAACAAATAAATAAATAAATAAAAAAATAAAAAAATAAATAAAAAAATAAATAAATGGTCTAATTAATAATAATTAAAGTTTAGCAGTACATAAAAATTCCATCTCACATCTTTGGTTTGTATCATTAAATGGTCATCTTTGACTGAACCATGCAGTTCAGTTTTAAAGTAAAGTTAAATGGGCTTGCCATACACCTGCATGTGTGAATGTAAATATCTGTCCAGCATAAACCTGACATCCGTGTTAAATAATCAATATTTCATATCTCAAATAATCCAATGCAACTTTACTCTGCGTGGAGTTTGCGCCTGTTATTTATGCTCCAGCAATAATTAGAAACAATGCAATACTCTGCAGCTGCCCTATATGGAGCAGAATGATGCGCTGCTGGACTGAAGTAAAGCCTCTAATTGAACAGCTGTGTCAACACTGATAAGCAGAGCACAGCAACTGGGTTATTCAGAAGGACCCCAGAACGCTCACTTACAAGCATTCGACACCGACTACACTCTCAGGCTGCGTACTAAAGGTGTTTTTGAGCTTTGCATATTTAAGATGACATGTTGAGAAGAAAAAATATAGGAAGTACTGTAGGAAAATGACATTTAATCCTTTAAATATCCTCTGAGAAATATTTGAAAAATAATAAATATTGCACAGGAGGGCGAATAACTTTGCCCTCAACTGTACATGACAGTTCATGTGCATTTAAAGCCAATATGTGATCCTCAAAATGAGTCTTTTTTTTGATATTTCAGTTAGGATTAAAATGCAAAACCCAAAAGCTATAGTGCAATGTTTAGTTTATTCATTTTAATAAATACACTCACCGGCCACTTTATTAGGTACACCTTACTAGTACCAGGTTGGACCCCGTTCTTGCCTTCAGAACTGCCTTCATCCTTCATGGCATAGATTCAACAAGATACTGCAAATGTTTTTGAGAGATTTTGCCTAAATGCACTGAGTTGCTGCCTTGTGATTGGCTGACTAGAAATTTGTGTTAACGAGCAGCTGTACCTAATAAAGTGGCCAGTGAGTGTATTTGTGATCATTCCTGTATAAGCATATTTTACTGCAGTATAGTACAGTAGTACTTTATTATGTTAGTCAATCAAGATGTTTTTATCCACTCTAAGAAATGCAGGGTTGTTTTAATCCTATGTTGGGTCAAATAATTCATTCGTTCATTCATTTTCAAGTTTTCATCCGGGTGCTCTGGTTTCCCCCACAGTCCAAACACATGCGCTATAGGGGAATTGATCAACTAAATTGGCCATAGTGTAAGAGTGTATGTGAGAGAATGAGTATGTATGGATGTTTCCCAGTACTGGGTTGCAGCTGGAAGGGCATCCGCTGTGTAAAACATATGCTGGAATAGTTGGCGGTTCATTCTGCTGTGGCGACCGCTGATGAATAAAGGGACTAAGCTGAAGGAAGATGAATAAGTTAAAACCATGGGTTTAAATGCATTTTAAAGCTCAGTTCTTAATTACAAAATGTTTTCAAATTAAATCAGTAAATTAAATGTGCTGAAGAAAAGATGTCAAAGATAAGATATTGATGTCTGCACTGAATTAATGCTTATAAATGTGGAAAGAATAATAAATATAAGTTTATACACAAATAAGATATCAAAATATGGGTGAAATGATGTCATATATTTATTAAAATAATTAATCGACATATTTATTCAAATCAAATAATGATATTAAATTTGATTTTATTTAAAATAATGAAATAATTATGCAAATTTACATGACAATTAATGAGGTTAGACTGTGGTCCTATAAAAGAGCAAGTTATTATTTTTCGATATTTGATTTATGAGTAAATTGCAAACCCTAACAGTTATAGTGAACGTTAACATAGATAAATCAATATTGTAATGAGTGTAATTAGTAAATACATGAACTAATGCAACCTTATTATATAGTGTTATAAATTGACCTTATTCGATTTATTTATTAATTCCTTATTATAAAGTGATATAAATGTTCATACCTTCACGTCTTGGTTTTAATGGCTCTGAAGGGAACTGAAGAAGCCTAATAGTGAATATATTTAGATTCAAGTCAGACTTACAGGTTTAACAAAGCAAAATCCACCTCTTTGGGGAAAGGAAATCACAGGTTTAAAGTTTAAAGTGTGCAGTTTTGATCTAATCTCATCTCCAGCATATTCCTGCCTTTAATCTTTCCAGCCTTGAGCGAGTCTTTCTTTTCTATCAGATGGAGAGGCGAGAGCTTGTTTGTGTGTTTATAGAAGAAATGGGACTATAGAGTGTGTTTTTCTCCATCTTGAACGTGTGTGTGTGTGTGTGTGTGTTTCTGCAGGTGATGCTGGTCGGAGACTCTGGAGTGGGGAAAACCTGTCTGCTGGTTCGCTTTAAAGATGGAGCATTTCTGGCCGGAAGCTTCATCTCAACTGTTGGCATAGACTTCAGGGTGAGTACAGAACAGTAACATGCATTTCATCAGCTTTAGAGCTCATAGGTGTTGCTTATTTTAATAGCGTACCTATTATGCCCCTTTTAACAAGAGGTAAATAAGTCTCTGATGTCTCAAGAGAGTGTGTGTGTGAAGTTTTAGCACAAAATACCACGCAGATAATGTTTTCTAGCTCTTTGAAACTGACCCTTTTAGGCTTTAAATAATAATTGTGGCGTTTTGGTGACTGTCACTTTAAATTCAAATGAGATTGTGCTCATTTTATAAGAAGGCGGAGCTACAGATGCCTGTGCGTCAGCATAGTGGCAGATTTAAAACAGGACTAACGTTATCTGTAACGTCATCCTCAATTTCTAAAATTAATCATCTCAGAAATTATCAGAAAGGCTATTCTAGAGTTTAGGAGCCATATATGAAAACACTCGACCTCCTTTAGTAGACTTTGTTATTCTGGGTACCACCAGAAGCCCTGAGTTTCAGATCTTAAAAAGCATGTTGGATTGTAGCGAGGCAGAAGATTGGTTACTTGAACAATAGTCAGACTATTTAAAGTCTTATAGGTAAGATGCAATGTTTTATTTATTTATAGAGGATGCTGGGAAACCAGCAAACAGAGCATGGCAGTAATCTAATCTAGAGCTCATAAAAGCATAATCTAGGTATATAGGTAGCATTTTCCTTAGCTTAGCGATGTTTCTAAGATGAAAGAAAGCTGTTTTGGGAAAGCTGTTTTAGAATAACAATAGTCAGACTATTTAAAGTCTTATAGGTAAGATGCTATGTTTTCTGAACATTACAGAACTTCACGGGCAGCCCGTTTATGGAAGATACAATTGTAGTGATGTGATTGAATTGTCTTGACCTTGTAAGATCTATGGAAGCTGTATTTTGCACTAACAAACGTTTATTTATAAAGGATGCTGGGAAACCAGCGAACAGAGCATGACAGTAATCTAATCTAGAGCTCATAAAAGCATGAACTAGCTATATAGATAGCATTTGTCTTAACTTAGCGATATTTCTAAGATAAAAGAAAGCTGTTTTGGGTCATATCCATGCAATCATTTTATGTTAGAGAAATATACACTCATTAATTTCTACAAAATGCATTAAAACAGGACTAACGTTATCTGTAATGTTATCCTCAATTTCTAAAATTAATCATCTCAGAAATTATCAGAAAGGCTATTCTAGAGTTTAGGAGCCATATATGAAAACGCTCGACCTCCTTTAGTAGACTTTGTTATTCTGGGTACCACCAGAAGCCCTGAGTTTCAGATCTTAAAAAGCATGTTGGATTGTAGCGAGGCAGAAGATTGGTTGTATGAACAATAGTCAGACTATTTAAAGTCTTATAGGTAAGATGCAATGTTTTATAAACAATACAGAACTTCACGGGCAGCTCGTTTATGGAAGATACAATTGAAGTGATGTGATTGAATTGTCTTGACCTGGTAAGATCTATGGCAGCTGTACTTTGCACTAACTAACGTTTATTTATAAAGGATGCTGGGAAACCAGCGAACAGAGCATGGCAGTAATCTAATCTAGAGCTCATAAAAGCATGAGCTAGCTATATAGATGAAAGAAAGCTGTTTTGGGTCATATCCATGCAATCATTTTATGTTAGAGAAATATACACTCATTAATTTCTACAAAATGCACACATTTTTATCATCCGGAGGAGGTTATAGTCTGTTATTGTTTCCAAGCAGTCTTCTACTGCATTAATCTCAGCAGGGCTCATTTAAATAAAAGTCAATTGCTTCATAAAATGACATAATGGCAGATAGTTCTGTCTTCATTTTCTCCGGCCTGATGAGCACTAACGGCTTGTGCTTCGCCACGCTGAAGCAACACATCATAATGCATTACATCTGGCAGTAAAATAGCCCATTTCTGTCTCTTTTCCGTCAATAAGAAGAATCCGTCATTATCTGCTGAAGCTCCTCAGGGCTTTTATTCTCAGTGCAGTTTTTAAGAGCACTACAGACACACGCTGAAGAGCGATTTGTGGTCCTGAAACAGCTGTGCATCTTCTTCTGCGCTCCTCCGTTTCTTCAGTGCAGCCGGCGGCAGTAAGAGCCCTTCACAACACCAGCACTTTATCATTTCTGTGCACTAATCTGGAGGACGGACTGACAGGCTTTGTGTTGGGTGTCAATCTGTAAGGTGAGCTAAGGGTTTCTGCGAAGGTCTTTTTCTTTTTTAGGTGGTCAAGGAAGAATGTGGCAGGTCTTTATTTAAAGGTTGTTCTGCTTTGAAAAGGTTTCAGCTTTAGTAGTATGCGGTTTAAAAAAATAGTACTTATTTACAGTTAAATGAAAATGTAGTTTAGTTCATAGTGAAATGCAAAGAAGCAGTTGAAATGCATCTGCATGTGAATGCTATTAGATTCAGAGTCTCTTAAATCCCCTTTCTTCCCCATTCTGATGCTCACTTTGAACTGCAGCAGATCGTCTTGATCATGTCTAAATGCCGAAATGCATTGATATACATATATTTATGTATGTGTATATATATATATATATATATATATATATATATATATATATATATATATATATATATATATATATATATATATATGTATATATGTATATGTATATATGTATATGTATATATGTATATGTATATATGTATATATATGTATATAAATATATGTATATATATATGTATATATATGTGTATATATATATGTATGTATGTATGTATGTATGTATGTATGTATATATATATATATATATATATATATATATATATATATATATATATATATATATATATATAATGTATGTGTATATATATATATATATATATATATATATATATATATATATATATATATATATATATAATGTATGTGTATATATATATATATATATATATATATATATATATATATATATATATATATATATATATATATATATATATATATATATATATATATGTATATATGTGTGTGTGTGTGTGTGTGTGTGTATATATAATTAATAATCCTGTTGAAATATCGTTAATAACTACTTTGGGATGTGTTGACAAACATTATACTGTATGTTTTATGCAGGCGGTTCATTCCGCTGTGGCGACCCCAGATTAATAAAGGGACGAAGCAGAAAAGAAAATGAATGAATGTTATGCATTTCAATATATTTGTAATTGCATTAGCTGTAATTTAGTACACTGAATTCCATGCATATGTCAAACAGGTTTCTTGCTTGCACACATACAGAAGCTAGACTTTGTCTTTGGCTGAGCCAGAAATGGAGTTGTGGGATCTACATGAAGCATTTAGTGGAGGTTGCGCTCAGCAAACAGAGATTCGGAGCGAGACTTAGTGCTGTAATTGAGCTGTTTCATCTGTAATCCCTGTTATCCGCTAACACTCCGACTGCCGAGCACACAGCTTTAGACCTGAGATCTGTTTCACCCCAAAAATCTGCAAGTATCCATTGCACAAATAATAAAAGTCTGAGCTGAATTTGAGTTTAGAGACTCATTACTGCATTTTGATGGAGTGCAATTAGTTGAACAAGTAGTGGAGTACTTTAAATACAATGTACATATGTATAATCACATGCAGTAACCCTAAATTAACCACATGTGTTGGTAATTAATGTACATAAATATGTGCAGCCAAATGCGCCTTTAAAGCATGACAATATTAAAATAATAATAGTTTCCTTTCCAAATGCATTAAATTAGTGATTAAATAATATATTTTATACATTATATATATATATATATATATATATATATATATATATATATATATATATATATATATATATATATATATATATATATATATATATATATATATATATATATATATATATATATATATATATATATATATATATATATATATATATATATATATATATTTATTTATATATATATATATATATATATATATATATATATATATATATATATATATATATATATAAAAACAATATGTATAAATTAGTAAGGTCATTAAGTTCAAACTCCAGCCATGTGTGGTTTTTCCTACAGTATTATAGATTCTGGTCTGTCCCCAGTGACTGATAGTCCCGGCCTTTTCCAGGATTTAATCTGAGCATTCGTGCTGTGTGAATGTATTCATAAAAGCGCACCGATGTCAGAGCTGTAGGTGTGGGACGGCTCATTTGCATGCAAACGGTACTGGAGGAATGCTTTCACACCACTCCGGTGCATTCTCTAGTGGTGTTCATGCATTACTGTACTGGAGTTGTGCTTTCTGATTGCTTACCAGACTGGCAGAGAAACTGACGGTGTTTTTTCCCCTCAGTGTTGAGTTGCATTGAAGTGCAGTGCATCTATTTGATTGAAAAAAAGTCTCTGGAGAGTCTAGATTATGAAATCACTCCTCTAGTTCTACATTAAAAGTATATTGTAATATGGTTTGCTGCAAATAAGATAGTATGCTTAGCTGGCAATGAGCTCTACACTGTAAAAAAAAATGCTCACAACTCATTCATGTTGTCTCACTACAAATTAAGTTAACATGACTAAGTAGGTTAACATAAAGGAATTACTGTAAACATGCTACACCATGTTAACACTTCTAAAACAATGTGGCAGTGTGCTAAATATTGTATAAACATGCTATAACATGCTACAACTTGGCTGCAGTGTGCTAAATACGTTATAAACATGCTATAAATATGCTACAACCTGTTATCGCTTTTAAAACATGGTAGCAGTTTGCTACATATGTTATAAACATGCTGTAAACATGCTACAACATGTTATCATTTCAAAAACATGGTAGCAGCGAGCTAAACATGTTATAAACATGCTATAAACATGCTACAGCATGTTATCATTTCAAAAACATGGTAGCAGCTTGCTAAACATGTTATAAACATGCTGCAACATGTTATCATTTCTTAAACATGGTAGAAGTTTGCTACATATGTTATAAACAGGCTATAAACATGCTACAACATGTTATAATTTCTAAAACATGGTAGCAGCTTGCTAAACATGTTATAAATATGCTATAAACATGCTACAGCGTGTTATAGATTATACAACATGGTAGCAGTGTCCTAAATATGTTTTAAACATGCTATAAATAGGCTCCAACATGTTATCATTTAAAAAACATGGTAGCAGCTTGTTAAACATGTTATAAACATGCTATAAATATGCTACAGCATGTTATAATTTCTAAAACATGGTAGCAGCTTGTTAAACAGGTTATAAACATGGTATAAACATGCTACAGCGTGTTATATATTCTACAACATGGTAGCAGCGTGCTAAACATGTTATAAACATGCTATAAACATGCTACAACATGTTATCATTTCTAAAAACTGTAGCAGCTTGTTAAACAGGTTATAAACATGGTATAAACATGCTACAGCGTGTTATATATTCTACAACATGGTAGCAGCGTGCTAAACATGTTATAAACATGCTATAAACATGCTTCAACATGTTATCATTTCTAAAACATGGTAGCAGCTTGTTAAACATGTTATAAACATGGTATAAACATGCTACAGCGTGTTATATATTCTACAACATGGTAGCAGCTTGCTAAACATGTTATAAACATGCTATAAACCTGCTGCAACATGTTATCATTTCTAAAACATGGTAGCAGCTTGCTAAACATGTTATAAACATGCTATAAACATGCTACAACAAGTTATCATTATCATATAACATGGTAGCAGTGTGCTAAATGTTTATAAACATGTTATAGGCATGTTTTTTTAAGCTGGCAGCTGAGTTTGTGTTGACTAACAAGTTGATTGTTCTTTGTGGTCAGCTAATGGCTTTTACAGTCTATTTCACATTAGTTTTCTTTCCAGAATAATAAAACAGAGGATGCATTAACTGAAAATTATTTATATGAAAACACTTCACTGATAATTATGTGCTTTTGTCATTTTGACAAATAGAAAATTAAGCTATCTGCTCTATTGTGTGTGTTTTTCTACTTCAGAACCATTTACACTTGCTAAAAAGAGCATAAAACAGCACAAAAGAAATACACTGTGCTTATTAGTCATGGCATAGTCTTGTCTTAATGCATTTCCAAAGCAGTTCAAGCAAAATATCAGGATGATGCAAAGCCTTTATTTAATTGGTAAAGTGAACCCTGACTGCAATATAATGCATTTTGGATAAATCTATGAAAGAAGATTCTTAGGTTCTTCTGATTATTTAATAATTTGACTTGTTTTTACAAAAAAAAAAAAAAAATGAGGCTGTAAAAAAATCAGGTTGTAAGATATCTTGTGTTGTGACTACTCAAAAACATAACCATATTCATGCATTAATATTTTTTTTATATTTTTTGAATACTAAAAATAAAGTAAAAAAAACAAAAACAAGAAATGTTTATGAATTAATAATTAAAAATTCAAATTAAAAATTAAAAAAAAAATCCAAAAAGACCTAAATATATGCAAATATATTTTATTATCAAAAAGTCAAGAAGAAATCAAGAAGTGTTTTAAAGACAAATACAAAATACAGTCTTGTTTTGAGAAGTTATGAGTAAAGATGTGAGTTTTTCCTTAAAAAATAATCGTATATTATATTTTTTGGCAGATTATTTAGCTTGTTTTTGGAAAAATTCACTTAATTTTGACCCAATATTTCTCAAAACAAGACCATATTTTTTTGCTTGTCTAGAAAACCATTGCTAATTTAAGAGTTTTGAGATATTTGGACTAGAAATGAAACAAAAACTAAAAGTAAGAAAAGCTGTTTTTGCAGAACAGAGAGCCTACGCAAACATTTGTCATATAGATGGAGCTATAACTGATATTCTCTCTGTATTTCTGCCACAGAAATGACCTTGGCTCATAATGCAGGCTGTATAAAGAGTGTTATGACTTTCTGGCCTGTCTTTATTCTCTCCTGACGCAGCATTTTCCATTAAATCAATCTCTAAATTCAGTTTATGTGCGTTATTCACACGTTTTCTGACTCTAGAATTGCGGGCACATTTTGCATCTCTAAGATAAAGCTATTATTTATATATCAAAACTTTCTCCAGAAGAAAAAATATTATCAGTCATACTGTGAAAAAGTCCTGAATATGTCATTTGGGAAATACTTAAAAAAAGGGGGCTTAATAATTCTGATTTCAACCATATATATATATGTATATATATATATATATATATATATATATATATATATATATATATATATATATATATATATATATATATATATATATATATATATATATGGTTGAAATCAGAATTATTAAGCCCCCTTTTTTTAAGTATATATATATATATACAGTTATATTATTAATTATCAAATAATATTTATTTAATACTGTCAGGAGACTTAAAAATTATTTTTAAATGTGCTTTTTGCCATTAATACCATGATAATAGTAAAAAAAATATTGTATTATTGGCAAGTTAGTTTTAACTCAAATGTGTATCATGAATATAGCAGAATTTAGTATTTTTCTTGCTTTGCAAACAATCACTTTAGTGATATTTATGTTAATACCTTTAAATAATGTTCTGCATTGTATTTAATTTTAGGTTTAAACTATTTCATTAATAATGCATTTTAAATAATTGTATTAACATTTTTCTGAAGATATTAAGTGTTAAAAATAATGTAAATTTGTCAAATTTATATGTAAAAACACAATTAATTATATATTATTTTAAAAATTCCTTTGAAAATCCTTTTAAAACACACTTTTCACTATTAATACCATGATCAACAGTGACAAATAAAAGGTGTAATTATTAGCAATTATTTTTAAATTAAATTGTGTATCATGATTAAAGCAGAATTGGGGATTTTTCTAGCTGCAACATTTGAGCTTTTATTTGTTCGTTTTCTCAGAAAACTTAGTTAACATCTTTATTTTGTGACTGGAATTGCATTTAACTCATTGAGTCGTACAATATAATGATGTCTATTTGTCACACAGACAACGAGACTCCAATCTGCCCACTGTAGATTTAATTGTCTTATTTTTTTTTTTCAAAATAACTTGCTGAGCATAATGACAAAAGGCGAAATAAAAGGATAAATCACAGCACATTTTCATGCTTCAAATCGCCGAGCACTTGTTGTTGGTAAATCTGACAAGCTGTGCTCTCATTTAACGCTGTTGTATTCAGGCTCTTACAGTCAGAACAATTATCTACAAGCAGCTCTTCAGTCAAGAGCCTCTCAGTGCACAGACAAAAACAACAAAGAAATGCAGGCTTTAATGCATGCAGAAATACAGAAGTGCAGACACACACTTATATGCATAACAGGACATTTATAGTGATTTAAATCAATATAAGTGAGTAATACTGTGATATTTAAAATATTCTAAAATATTGTTATGCATTGTATTTAGCTTTTGCTATTTATACTCTATTTTTTTATTTATTGTGTAGATCTGCACATGAATGCAGAAGTGCATTCATCTCTTGGTGTGTATTGCTGTGCATGTGAAACACAAAAACTATTTAATGTAAAATTAAATGAATACATGCATAAGTATTTTAAAAACTGCTATTTCTGTGCCGCATTGCACATTTTTAGATTTATATTAAGGTACATAATTTATTCTGACTTTTTTCTGTTCATTTTTATTCTATATTCTGTGTGCAGTATGGCCTGCATGTGCTAAATTAAAAATAAATTATTCATTTCTGTCTATAATTATGCCATGCTTTGTAATATGCTGACAAATATGTTTTTTGAAATGAAAGTACATTAATATATTAATGACTAAATGTATTTATTATCCATTTTATTTAGTTTGATGTGTTAAAACAGCTACAAGTAAATAAAAAATCAATAATAGATTGAAACGTTAACAACAACAACAACAACAACAACAATAATAATAATAATAATAATAATAATCACAACAACAATAATAATAAAAACAAATTAAAAAAATTACTAAAATTTCTAATTAAAATTGAAATTAACCAAAACATCACAACTATATTTTGAAATAATAATAATAAAATAATAGTAATAATGACACTAATAATAATAATAATAATAATAATAATAATAATAATAATAATAATAATAATAATAAGTGTAATAATAAAAATACAGGAAAGCCAAATAATTACAAAACATATCTACATTTAACTGTATATTTAACAACAACAACAACAACAACAATAATAAAAAAATAACAATAAAAATAAAATAATAATAATAACAACAATATTAACTATACTAATAATAATAAAAGAAGAATAACATTAATAATAATAATATGAATAATAATTATAATCATAATAATCATTAAATTAATAATAATATTACTATTAATAAAATTGATACAAATAAAATTAATATAATAATTAAAGCAGATGAAATTATAATAATAATATAACAATAATATCAATGAAAATAATACAATATTAATAAAATTTATAATAATAAAAAATTATGATAATAATAACAACAATAAAATTTAAAATAAAATAATTAATATTAATAACAATAATAATAATTAGAATAATAATACAATTAATAATAATAATAATAATAATAAAAATAAAAACAGTAACATTTGTTATTATTATTTTTATTTTTTATTATTATTATTATTATTAATAATAATGACAATAATAATAATAATAATAATAAGAAGAAGAAGAACAACAACAATAATTATTATTAATAAATAACTAAAATATCTCAATATAAAATGAAAACAAAACATCATAACTACTATATCTTTAATAAATTCAAGATTTTAAATCTAAAACCAGCACATTTGATTGAACCCAGTCCAGATAAACTGTGTGTTCTTGTATGTTTTGATCATTTAAAACAATAAAGGCCTCAGTGTTTCTGTCCAGCTATTAGACCCCTGCTGAACTGTGTGTGTTTTCTCTGCAGTGTCCATCGATTTGCGCTCAGAGTTCTCCTTCTTTTTCTTGTTTCAGTGTTTGCATTATTTCGGATTTGTTTCTTACAGCATGTGTAGACCTTCAGATGCTGCTGTCGGCTTTCTAAAGTGATTTTCTCTGTGTGGGGAATCATAAATGCTCTTCAGCGGCTGATAAAGTGTTTAGATGGTCAGTTTCTGTCGTTCAGCTCACTGAAATAGAGCTCAGTGTGTTAAAGCAAACTGCTTTCGGTCATTGGACAGATTCACCTGGAGGAACAATATGACTGATCATCATTGCTGGACCGGTTGGCATTTCTGTGTGGAGTTTGCATGTTCTCCCCATGTTGGTGTGGGTTTCCTCCGGGTGCTCTCGGGTTTCCCCCACAGTCCAATCACATGGGCTATAGGGGAATTGATGAACTAAACTGGCTGTAGTTTATGAATGTGTGTGTGTGTGTACTTGTTTTGGTGACATATCAGGACACAAATCTGTATAATGACATGGGAATGACATGGGTATTACAAAAAGGAGGTGAAGTATGAGGACACTGGTGACGTCCTCATTTCTCAAAATGCTTATAAATCCTACAGGATGAGTTTAATCAGAGAGTAAAGCTGCACACTGACTCCTGTGATGGTTGGGTTTAAGGGCGGGGTGGGGACAATACAATATACGGTTTGGACAGTATAAAATGAATGGAAACCTATGTAAGGTCCCCACTTTTCACAAAAACAAACTTGTGTGTGTGTGAGAGAGAGAGAATGAGTGTGCAACCCAGTACCCAGTACTGGGTTGCATCTGAAAGGGCATCCGCTGTGTAAAAAAAAACATATGCTGGAATAGTTGGCGGTTCATTCCGCTGTGGCGACCGCTGATAAACCAGGGAAAATGAATGAATGAACATTTAACTTCTACAGTGCATCCTAGCATTAAAGGAAGGTGTGGCAGCAGAAATGGCTGGTTTAACTTTGAAAGAAGGTGGAAACGGCTCATGTGGCACTAAATTATGAGCCAGAACCCTTGAATTGGATTATAAGCGGGGGAAATGAAATGTGACAAAAGCGTGAAAGTGTTCATTTAGTGCAGATGAGAGTGTGTTTCTCTCTCCGGCAGTCTTTGTTCACGATGGCCATTATTTGACTGCCGTCTTTCATATTAATGGACTTCGGCAGCAACAACCTGATGGATGTTTAATGTGCTGCTAAGGGGAGTTTGGCTCTTGCTGAGCAAACCTGTGTGTATGATTGAGCTTGCTTATATGGTTTATGAGGACATGATATTGTATAATATTATGTTGTATTTAAGGCGACACAGTGGCTCAGTGGGTAAGCATTGTGGAATCACAGCAAGAAGGTTGCTGGTTCAAGCCTCGGCTGGGTCAGTTGGTGTTTCTGTGTGGAGTTTGCATGTTCTCCCCGTGTTGTTGTGGGTTTCCGCTGGGTGCTCCGGTTTCCCCCACAGTCCAAACACATGCGCTATAGGATGAACTAAATTGGTCTTAGTGGATAAGTGTGTGTGTGTGTGTGTGAATGAGTGTGTATGGGTGTTTCCCAGTACTGGGTTGCTGCTGGGAGGGCATCTACTGTGTAAAACATATGCTGGAATAGTTGGTGGTTCATTCCGCTGTGGCGACAACTGATAAATAAAGAGACCAAATGTTTGTGTGCATGTGTGTGTGTGTGTTTGTGCATATGTGTGTGTGCGTTCATATGTGTGCATGTGTGTGTGCTCGTCTGTTTACGTGTGCATATGAGTGTGAGTGCATGTGTGTGCATTTATGTGTGTGTGTATGCATGTGTGCGTGCATATTTGTGTGCATACCTGTGTGCATGTGTATGTGCATGCATGTGCATGTGCATTTTAGTGTGTGCATACAGCATGTGTGTGCGTGTGCATGTGTGTGCATATGCATGTGTGTGCGTATTGTGTGTATGCATATGTGCATATGTGTGTGTGCGTTCATATGTGTGCATGTGTGTGTGTGCATATGAGTGTGTGTGCATGTGTGTGCATATATGTGTGTGTGTGTGTATACATGTGTTTGTGCATATTTGTGTGTGTCTGCATACCTGTGTGCATGTTTGTGTGTGTACATGTGTGTATGTGCATATGTCTGTGTGTGTGCGCTCATATGTCTGTGAGTGTGTGCTTATGTGTGCGTGTGCATGTGTGTGCAAATGCATTGTGTGTATGTGTATGTGCATGTGCATTTTAGAGTGTGCATATGTGTGTGTGTGCATGTGTGTCTGTGTGTGCGCACATGTGTGGGTAAATGTGTGTATGTGTATATGTCTGTGTGCGTACTGTTCATTTGTGTGTGAGTGTGTTTGTTTGTTTATGCGTGTGCATTTATATGTGCATGTGTGTGCACATGTGTGCATGTGTGTGGGTAAATGTGTGTACGAGTTTATATGTGTGCGAGTGTGTTTGTGCGTGTGCATATGTATGCATGTATATATATATATATATGTGTGTATATATGTGTGTGTGTGTGTGTGTGTGTGTATGTATGTGTGTGCCAATCTGTGT